>NW_027136990.1:300000-385958 GCF_040869045.1 Eurosta solidaginis
CGTAAGTCGTTTTGTTCATCATATTTAAGTAGATAACTCATCAGTTGTTTGCATCAGAGCGATAATTTTTGAGATAGTTATTAAAACTGTTTAAAGGTTGTCAAACGTTGTTTCTCGTTGTATATCCTTTAATTCTAGAGTTAGATTGATAAATAACGTGTACGAATTTGTTTAACGCATTTGTTTTGGTTACTCGACGTCTCCGTTCTCGTGTAGCCTACATATTGCGTTTTTTTTTTTAATTTGCTTACCGGGCTAAAGGTTAGCATGTTTAAAATACGTAAGTCGTTTTGTTCAACAAATTTAAGTAGATAACTCATCAGTTGTTTGCATCAGAGCGACAATTTTTGAGATAGTTATTAAAACTGTTTAAAGGTTGTCAAATGTTGTTTCTCGTTGTATATCCTTTAATTCTAGAGTTAAATTGATAAATAACGTGTACGAATTTGTTTAACGTATTTGTTTTGGTTACTCGACGTCTCCGTTCTCGTGTAGCCTACATATTGCGTTTTTTTTTAAATTTGCTTACCGGGCTAAAGGTTAGCATGCTTAAAATACGTAAGTCGTTTTGTTCATCAAATTTAAGTAGATAACTCATCAGTTGTTTGCATCAGAGCGATAATTTTTGAGATAGTTATTAAAACTGTTTAAAGGTTGTCAAACGTTGTTTCTCGTTGTATATCCTTTAATTCTAGAGTTAAATTGATAAATAACGTGTACGAATTTGTTTAACGCATTTGTTTTGGTTACTCGACGTCTCCGTTCTCGTGTAGCCTACATATTGCGTTTTTTTTTTAATTTGCTTACCGGGCTAAAGGTTAGCATGTTTAAAATACGTAAGTCGTTTTGTTCATCATATTTAAGTAGATAACTCATCAGTTGTTTGCATCAGAGCGATAATTTTTGAGATAGTTATTAAAACTGTTTAAAGGTTGTCAAACGTTGTTTCTCGTTGTATATCCTTTAATTCTAGAGTTAAATTGATAAATAACGTGTACGAATTTGTTTAACGCATTTGTTTTGGTTACTCGACGTCTCCGTTCTCGTGTAGCCTACATATTGCTTTTTTTTTTTAATTTGCTTACCGGGCTAAAGGTTAGCATGTTTAAAATACGTAAGTCGTTTTGTTCATCATATTTAAGTAGATAACTCATCAGTTGTTTGCATCAGAGCTATAATTTTTGAGATAGTTATTAAAACTGTTTAAAGGTTGTCAAACGTTGTTTCTCGTTGTATATCCTTTAATTCTAGAGTTAAATTGATAAATAACGTGTACGAATTTGTTTAACGCATTTGTTTTGGTTACTCGACGTCTTCGTTCTCGTGTAGCCTACATATTGCGTTTTTTTTTTAAATTTGTGTACCGGGCTAAAGGTTAGCATGTTTAAAATACGTAAGTCGTTTTGTTCATCATATTTAAGTAGATAACTCATCAGTTGTTTGCATCAGAGCGATATTTTTGAGATAGTTATTAAAACTGTTTAAAGGTTGTCAAACGTTGTTTCTCGTTGTATATCCTTTAATTCTAGAGTTAAATTGATAAATAACGTGTACGAATTTGTTTAACGCATTTGTTTTGGTTACTCGAGGTCTCCGTTCTCGTGTAGCCTACATATTGCGTTTTTTTTTTTAATTTGCTTACCGGGCTAAAGGTTAGCATGTTTAAAATACGTAAGTCGTTTTGTTCATCATATTTAAGTAGATAACTCATCAGTTGTTTGCATCAGAGCGATAATTTTTGAGATAGTTATTAAAACTGTTTAAAGGTTGTCAAACGTTGTTTCTCGTTGTATATCCTTTAATTCTAGAGTTAAATTGATAAATAACGTGTACGAATTTGTTTAACGCATTTGTTTTGGTTACTCGACGTCTCCGTTCTCGTGTAGTCTACATATTGCGTTTTTTTTTTTTAATTTGCTTACCGGGCTAAAGGTTAGCATGTTTAAAATACGTAAGTCGTTTTGTTCATCATATTTAAGTAGATAACTCATCAGTTGTTTGCATCAGAGCGATAATTTTTGAGATAGTTATTAAAACTGTTTAAAGGTTGTCAAACGTTGTTTCTCGTTGTATATCCTTTAATTCTAGAGTTAAATTGATAAATAACGTGTACGAATTTGTTTAACGCATTTGTTTTGGTTACTCGACGTCTCCGTTCTCGTGTAGCCTACATATTGCGTTTTTTTTTTAATTTGCTTACCGGGCTAAAGGTTAGCATGTTTAAAATACGTAAGTCGTTTTGTTCAACAAATTTAAGTAGATAACTCATCAGTTGTTTGCATCAGAGCGACAATTTTTGAGATAGTTATTAAAACTGTTTAAAGGTTGTCAAATGTTGTTTCTCGTTATATATCCTTTAATTCTAGAGTTAAATTGATAAATAACGTGTACGAATTTGTTTAACGTATTTGTTTTGGTTACTCGACGTCTCCGTTCTCGTGTAGCCTACATATTGCGTTTTTTTTTTAATTTGCTTACCGGGCTAAAGGTTAGCATGCTTAAAATACGTAAGTCGTTTTGTTCATCAAATTTAAGTAGATAACTCATCAGTTGTTTGCATCAGAGCGATAATTTTTGAGATAGTTATTAAAACTGTTTAAAGGTTGTTTAACGTTGTTTCTCGTTGTATATCCTTTAATTCTAGAGTTAAATTGATAAATAACGTGTACGAATTTGTTTAACGCATTTGTTTTGGTTACTCGACGTCTCCGTTCTCGTGTAGCCTACATATTGCGTTTTTTTTTTAATTTGCTTACCGGGCTAAAGGTTAGCATGTTTAAAATACGTAAGTCGTTTTGTTCATCATATTTAAGTAGATAACTCATCAGTTGTTTGCATCAGAGCAATAATTTTTGAGATAGTTATTAAAACTGTTTAAAGGTTGTCAAACGTTGTTTCTCGTTGTATATCCTTTAATTCTAGAGTTATATTGATAAATAACGTGTACGAATTTGTTTAACGCATTTGTTTTGGTTACTCGACGTCTCCGTTCTCGTGTAGCCTACATATTGCGTTTTTTTTTAATTTGCTTACCGGGCTAAAGGTTAGCATGTTTAAAATACGTAAGTCGTTTTGTTCATCATATTTAAGTAGATAACTCATCAGTTGTTTGCATCAGAGTGATAATTTTTGAGATAGTTATTAAAACTGTTTAAAGGTTGTCAAACGTTGTTTCTCGTTGTATATCCTTTAATTCTAGAGTTAAATTGATAAATAACGTGTACGAATTTGTTTAACGCATTTGTTTTGGTTACTCGACGTCTTCGTTCTCGTGTAGCCTACATATTGCGTTTTTTTTTTAATTTGTTTACCGGGCTAAAGGTTAGCATGTTTAAAATACGTAAGTCGTTTTGTTCATCATATTTAAGTAGATAACTCATCAGTTGTTTGCATCAGAGCGATAATTTTTGAGATAGTTATTAAAACTGTTTAAAGGTTGTCAAACGTTGTTTCTCGTTGTATATCCTTTAATTCTAGAGTTAAATTGATAAATAACGTGTACGAATTTTTTAACGCATTTGTTTTGGTTACTCGACGTCTCCGTTCTCGTGTAGCCTACATATTGCGTTTTTTTTTTAATTTGCTTACCGGGCTAAAGGTTAGCATGTTTAAAATACGTAAGTCGTTTTGTTCATCATATTTAAGTAGATAACTCATCAGTTGTTTGCATCAGAGCGATAATTTTTGAGATAGTTATTAAAACTGTTTAAAGGTTGTCAAACGTTGTTTCTCGTTGTATATCCTTTAATTCTAGAGTTAAATTGATAAATAACGTGTACGAATTTGTTTAACGCATTTGTTTTGGTTACTCGACGTCTCCGTTCTCGTGTAGCCTACATATTGCGTTTTTTTCTAATTTGCTTACCGGGCTAAAGGTTAGCATGTTTAAAATACGTAAGTCGTTTTGTTCAACAAATTTGAGTAGATAACTCATCAGTTGTTTGCATCAGAGCGACAATTTTTGAGATAGTTATTAAAACTGTTTAAAGGTTGTCAAACGTTGTTTCTCGCTGTATATCCTTTAATTCTAGAGTTAAATTGATAAATAACGTGTACGAATTTGTTTAACGCATTTGTTTTGGTTACTCGACGTCTCCGTTCTCGTGTAGCCTACATATTGCGTTTTTTTTTTTAATTTGCTTACCGGGCTAAAGGTTAGCATGTTTAAAATACGCAAGTCGTTTTGTTCATCAAATTTAAGTAGATAACTCATCAGTTGTTTGCATCAGAGCGACAATTTTTGAGATAGTTTTTAAAACTGTTTAAAGGTTGTCAAACGTTGTTTCTCGTTGTATATCCTTTAATTCTAGAGTTAAGTTGATAAATAACGTGTACGAATTTGTTTAACGCATTTGTTTTGGTTACTCGACGTCTCCGTTCTCGTGTAGCCTACATATTGCGTTTTTTTTTTAAATTTGCTTACCGGGCTAAAGGTTAGCATGTTTAAAATACGTAAGTCGTTTTGTTCATAAAATTTTAGTAGATAACTCATCAGTTGTTTGCATCAGAGCGAAAATTTTTGAGATAGTTATTAAAACTGTTTAAAGGTTGTCAAACGTTGTTTCTCGTTGTATATCCTTTAATTCTAGAGTTAAATTGATAAATAACGTGTACGAATTTGTTTAACGCATTTGTTTTGGTTACTCGACGTCTCCGTTCTCGTGTAGCCTACATATTGCGTTTTTTTTTTAATTTGCTTACCGGGCTAAAGGTTAGCATGTTTAAAATACGTAAGTCGTTTTGTTCATCAAATTTAAGTAGATAACTCATCAGTTGTTTGCATCAGAGCGACAATTTTTGAGATAGTTATTAAAACTGTTTAAAGGTTGTCAAACGTTGTTTCTCGTTGTATATCCTTTAATTCTAGAGTTAAATTGATAAATAACGTGTACGAATTTGTTTAACGCATTTGTTTTGGTTACTCGACGTCTCCGTTCTCGTGTAGCCTACATATTGCGTTTTTTTTTTTAATTTGCTTACCGGGCTAAAGGTTAGCATGTTTAAAATACGTAAGTCGTTTTGTTCATCAAATTTAAGTAGATAACTCATCAGTTGTTTGCATCAGAGCGATAATTTTTGAGATAGTTATTAAAACTGTTTAAAGGTTGTCAAACGTTGTTTCTCGTTGTATATCCTTTAATTCTAGAGTTAAATTGATAAATAACGTGTACGAATTTGTTTAACGCATTTGTTTTGGTTACTCGACGTCTCCGTTCTCGTGTAGCCTACATATTGCGTTTTTTTTTTAATTTGCTTACCGGGCTAAAGGTTAGCATGTTTAAAATACGTAAGTCGTTTTGTTCATCAAATTTAAGTAGATAACTCATCAGTTGTTTGCATCAGAGCGATAATTTTTGAGATAGTTATTAAAACTATTTAAAGGTTGTCAAACGTTGTTTCTCGTTGTATATCCTTTAATTCTAGAGTTAAATTGATAAATAAGGTGTACGAATTTGTTTAACGCATTTGTTTTGGTTACTCGACGTCTCCGTTCTCGTGTAGCCTACATATTGCGTTTTTTTTTTAATTTGCTTACCGGGCTAAAGGTTAGCATGCTTAAAATACGTAAGTCGTTTTGTTCATCATATTTAAGTAGATAACTCATCAGTTGTTTGCATCAGAGCGATAATTTTTGAGATAGTTATTAAAACTGTTTAAAGGTTGTCAAACGTTGTTTCTCGTTGTATATCCTTTAATTCTAGAGTTAAATTGATAAATAACGTGTACGAATTTGTTTAACGCATTTGTTTTGGTTACTCGGCGTCTCCGTTCTCGTGTAGCCTACACATTGCGTTTTTTTTTTTAATTTGCTTACCGGGCTAAAGGTTAGCATGCTTAAAATACGTAAGTCGTTTTGTTCATCAAATTTAAGTAGATAACTCATCAGTTGTTTGCATCAGAGCGACAATTTTTGAGATAGTTATTAAAACTGTTTAAAGGTTGTCAAACGTTGTTTCTCGTTGTATATCCTTTAATTCTAGAGTTAAATTGATAAATAACGTGTACGAATTTGTTTAACGCATTTGTTTTGGTTACTCGACGTCTCCGTTCTCGTGTAGCCTACATATTGCGTTTTTTTTTTGATTTGCTTACCGGGCTAAAGGTTAGCATGCTTAAAATACGTAAGTCGTTTTGTTCAACAAATTTGAGTAGATAACTCATCAGTTGTTTGCATCAGAGCGACAATTTTTGAGATAGTTATTAAAACTGTTTAAAGGTTGTCAAACGTTGTTTCTCGTTGTATATCCTTTAATTCTAGAGTTAAATTGATAAATAACGTGTACGAATTTGTTTAACGCATTTGTTTTGGTTACTCGACGTCTCCGTTCTCGTCTAGCCTACATATTACGTTTTTTTTTTAATTTGCTTACCGGGCTAAAGGTTAGCATGCTTAAAATACGTAAGTCGTTTTGTTCAACAAATTTAAGTAGATAACTCATCAGTTGTTTGCATCAGAGCGACAATTTTTGAGATAGTTATTAAAACTGTTTAAAGGTTGTCAAACGTTGTTTCTCGTTGTATATCCTTTAATTCTAGAGTTAAATTGATAAATAACGTGTACGAATTTGTTTAACGCATTTGTTTTGGTTACTCGACGTCTCCGTTCTCGTGTAGCCTACATATTGCGTTTTTTTTTAATTTGCTTACCGGGCTAAAGGTTAGCATGTTTAAAATACGTAAGTCGTTTTGTTCATCATATTTAAGTAGATAACTCATCAGTTGTTTGCATCAGAGCGATAATTTTTGAGATAGTTATTAAAACTGTTTAAAGGTTGTCAAACGTTGTTTCTCGTTGTATATACTTTAATTCTAGAGTTAAATTGATAAATAACGTGTACGAATTTGTTTAACGCATTTGTTTTGGTTACTCGACGTCTCCGTTCTCGTGTAGCCTACATATTGCGTTTTTTTTTTTAATTTGCTTACCGGGCTAAAGGTTAGCATGTTTAAAATACGTAAGTCGTTTTGTTCATCAAATTTAAGTAGATAACTAAGCAGTTGTTTGCATCAGAGCGACAATTTTTGAGATAGTTATTAAAACTGTTTAAAGGTTGTCAAACGTTGTTTCTCGTTGTATATCCTTTAATTCTAGAGTTAAATTGATAAATAACGTGTACGAATTTGTTTAACGCATTTGTTTTGGTTACTCGACGTCTCCGTTCTCGTGTAGCTTACATATTGCGTTTTTTTTTTAATTTGCTTACCGGGCTAAAGGTTAGCATGTTTAAAATACGTAAGTCGTTTTGTTCATAATATTTAAGAAGATAACTCATCAGTTGTTTGCATCAGAGCGATAATTTTTGAGATAGTTATTAAAACTGTTTAAAGGTTGTCAAACGTTGTTTCTCGTTGTATATCCTTTAATTCTAGAGTTAAATTGATAAATAACGTGTACGAATTTGTTTAACGCATTTGTTTTGGTTACTCGACGTCTCCGTTTTCGTGTAGCCTACATATTGCGTTTTTTTTTTAATTTGCTTACCGGGATAAAGGTTAGCATGTTTAAAATACGTAAGTCGTTTTGTTCATCATATTTAAGTAGATAACTCATCAGTTGTTTGCATCAGAGCGACAATTTTTGAGATAGTTATTAAAACTGTTTAAAGGTTGTCAAACGTTGTTTCTCGTTGTATATCCTTTAATTCTAGAGTTAAATTGATAAATAACGTGTACGAATTTGTTTAACGCATTTGTTTTGGTTACTCGACGTCTCCGTTCTCGTGTAGCCTACATATTGCGTTTTTTTTTTTAATTTGCTTACCGGGCTAAAGGTTAGCATGTTTAAGATACGTAAGTCGTTTTGTTCATCATATTTAAGTAGATAACTCATCAGTTGTTTGCATCAGAGCGATAATTTTTGAGATAGTTATTAAAACTGTTTAAAGGTTGTCAAACGTTGTTTCTCGTTGTATATCCTTTAATTCTAGAGTTAAATTGATAAATAACGTGTACGAATTTGTTTAACGCATTTGTTTTGGTTACTCGACGTCTCCGTTCTCGTGTAGCCTACATATTGCGTTTTTTTTTTTAATTTGCTTACCGGGCTAAAGGTTAGCATGTTTAAAATACGTAAGTCGTTTTGTTCATCAAATTTAAGTAGATAACTCATCAGTTGTTTGCATCAGAGCGATCATTTTTGAGATAGTTATTAAAACTGTTTAAAGGTTGTCAAACGTTGTTTCTCGTTGTATATCCTTTAATTCTAGAGTTAAATTGATAAATAACGTGTACGAATTTGTTTAACGCATTTGTTTTGGTTACTCGACGTCTCCGTTCTCGTGTAGCCTACATATTGCGTTTTTTTTTTTAATTTGCTTACCGGGCTAAAGGTTAGCATGTTTAAAATACGTAAGTCGTTTTGTTCATCAAATTGAAGTGGATAACTCATCAGTTGTTTGCATCAGAGCGACAATTTTTGAGATAGTTATTAAAACTGTTTAAAGGTTGTCAAACGTTGTTTCTCGTTGTATATCCTTTAATCCTAGAGTTAAATTGATAAATAACGTGTACGAATTTGTTTAACGCTTTTGTTTTGGTTACTCGACGTCTCCGTTCTCGTGTAGCCTATATATTGCGTTTTTTTTTTAATTTGCTTACCGGGCTAAAGGTTAGCATGTTTAAAATACGTAAGTCGTTTTGTTCATCAAATTTAAGTAGATAACTCATCAGTTGTTTGCATCAGAGCGACAATTTTTGAGATAGTTATTAAAACTGTTTAAAGGTTGTCAAACGTTGTTTCTCGTTGTATATCCTTTAATTCTAGAGTTAAATTGATAAATAACGTGTACGAATTTGTTTAACGCATTTGTTTTGGTTACTCGACGTCTCCGTTCTCGTGTAGCCTACATATTGCGTTTTTTTTTTTAATTTGCTTACCGGGCTAAAGGTTAGCATGCTTAAAATACGTAAGTCGTTTTGTTCAACAAATTTAAGTAGATAACTCATCAGTTGTATGCATCAGAGCGACAATTTTTGAGATAGTTATTAAAACTGTTTAAAGGTTGTCAAACGTTGTTTCTCGTTGTATATCCTTTAATTCTAGAGTTAAATTGATAAATAACGTGTACGAATTTGTTTAACGCATTTGTTTTGGTTACTCGACGTCTCCGTTCTCGTGTAGCCTACATATTGCGTTTTTTTTTTAATTTGCTTACCGGGCTAAAGCTTAGCATGCTTAAAATACGTAAGTCGTTTTGTTCATCATATTTAAGTAGATAACTCATCAGTTGTTTGCATCAGAGCGACAATTTTTGAGATAGTTATTAAAACTGTTTAAAGGTTGTCAAACGTTGTTTCTCGTTGTATATCCTTTAATTCTAGAGTTAAATTGATAAATAACGTGTACGAATTTGTTTAACGCATTTGTTTTGGTTACTCGACGTCTCCGTTCTCGTGTAGCCTACATATTGCGTTTTTTTTTTTGATTTGCTTACCGGGCTAAAGGTTAGCATGCTTAAAATACGTAAGTCGTTTTGTTCAACAAATTTGAGTAGATAACTCATCAGTTGTTTGCATCAGAGCGACAATTTTTGAGATAGTTATTAAAACTGTTTAAAGGTTGTCAAACGTTGTTTCTCGTTGTATATCCTTTAATTCTAGAGTTAAATTGATAAATAACGTGTACGAATTTGTTTAACGCATTTGTTTTGGTTACTCGACGTCTCCGTTCTCGTCTAGCCTACATATTGCGTTTTTTTTTTAATTTGCTTACCGGGCTAAAGGTTAGCATGCTTAAAATACGTAAGTCGTTTTGTTCAACAAATTTAAGTAGATAACTCATCAGTTGTTTGCATCAGAGCGACAATTTTTGAGATAGTTATTAAAACTGTTTAAAGGTTGTCAAACGTTGTTTCTCGTTGTATATCCTTTAATTCTAGAGTTAAATTGATAAATAACGTGTACGAATTTGTTTAACGCATTTGTTTTGGTTACTCGACGTCTCCGTTCTCGTGTAGCCTACATATTGCGTTTTTTTTTAATTTGCTTACCGGGCTAAAGGTTAGCATGTTTAAAATACGTAAGTCGTTTTGTTCATCATATTTAAGTAGATAACTCATCAGTTGTTTGCATCAGAGCGATAATTTTTGAGATAGTTATTAAAACTGTTTAAAGGTTGTCAAACGTTGTTTCTCGTTGTATATACTTTAATTCTAGAGTTAAATTGATAAATAACGTGTACGAATTTGTTTAACGCATTTGTTTTGGTTACTCGACGTCTCCGTTCTCGTGTAGCCTACATATTGCGTTTTTTTTTTTAATTTGCTTACCGGGCTAAAGGTTAGCATGTTTAAAATACGTAAGTCGTTTTGTTCATCAAATTTAAGTAGATAACTAAGCAGTTGTTTGCATCAGAGCGACAATTTTTGAGATAGTTATTAAAACTGTTTAAAGGTTGTCAAACGTTGTTTCTCGTTGTATATCCTTTAATTCTAGAGTTAAATTGATAAATAACGTGTACGAATTTGTTTAACGCATTTGTTTTGGTTACTCGACGTCTCCGTTCTCGTGTAGCTTACATATTGCGTTTTTTTTTTAATTTGCTTACCGGGCTAAAGGTTAGCATGTTTAAAATACGTAAGTCGTTTTGTTCATCATATTTAAGAAGATAACTCATCAGTTGTTTGCATCAGAGCGATAATTTTTGAGATAGTTATTAAAACTGTTTAAAGGTTGTCAAACGTTGTTTCTCGTTGTATATCCTTTAATTCTAGAGTTAAATTGATAAATAACGTGTACGAATTTGTTTAACGCATTTGTTTTGGTTACTCGACGTCTCCGTTTTCGTGTAGCCTACATATTGCGTTTTTTTTTTAATTTGCTTACCGGGATAAAGGTTAGCATGTTTAAAATACGTAAGTCGTTTTGTTCATCATATTTAAGTAGATAACTCATCAGTTGTTTGCATCAGAGCGACAATTTTTGAGATAGTTATTAAAACTGTTTAAAGGTTGTCAAACGTTGTTTCTCGTTGTATATCCTTTAATTCTAGAGTTAAATTGATAAATAACGTGTACGAATTTGTTTAACGCATTTGTTTTGGTTACTCGACGTCTCCGTTCTCGTGTAGCCTACATATTGCGTTTTTTTTTTTAATTTGCTTACCGGGCTAAAGGTTAGCATGTTTAAGATACGTAAGTCGTTTTGTTCATCATATTTAAGTAGATAACTCATCAGTTGTTTGCATCAGAGCGATAATTTTTGAGATAGTTATTAAAACTGTTTAAAGGTTGTCAAACGTTGTTTCTCGTTGTATATCCTTTAATTCTAGAGTTAAATTGATAAATAACGTGTACGAATTTGTTTAACGCATTTGTTTTGGTTACTCGACGTCTCCGTTCTCGTGTAGCCTACATATTGCGTTTTTTTTTTTTAATTTGCTTACCGGGCTAAAGGTTAGCATGTTTAAAATACGTAAGTCGTTTTGTTCATCAAATTTAAGTAGATAACTCATCAGTTGTTTGCATCAGAGCGATCATTTTTGAGATAGTTATTAAAACTGTTTAAAGGTTGTCAAACGTTGTTTCTCGTTGTATATCCTTTAATTCTAGAGTTAAATTGATAAATAACGTGTACGAATTTGTTTAACGCATTTGTTTTGGTTACTCGACGTCTCCGTTCTCGTGTAGCCTACATATTGCGTTTTTTTTTTTAATTTGCTTACCGGGCTAAAGGTTAGCATGTTTAAAATACGTAAGTCGTTTTGTTCATCAAATTGAAGTGGATAACTCATCAGTTGTTTGCATCAGAGCGACAATTTTTGAGATAGTTATTAAAACTGTTTAAAGGTTGTCAAACGTTGTTTCTCGTTGTATATCCTTTAATCCTAGAGTTAAATTGATAAATAACGTGTACGAATTTGTTTAACGCTTTTGTTTTGGTTACTCGACGTCTCCGTTCTCGTGTAGCCTATATATTGCGTTTTTTTTTTAATTTGCTTACCGGGCTAAAGGTTAGCATGTTTAAAATACGTAAGTCGTTTTGTTCATCAAATTTAAGTAGATAACTCATCAGTTGTTTGCATCAGAGCGACAATTTTTGAGATAGTTATTAAAACTGTTTAAAGGTTGTCAAACGTTGTTTCTCGTTGTATATCCTTTAATTCTAGAGTTAAATTGATAAATAACGTGTACGAATTTGTTTAACGCATTTGTTTTGGTTACTCGACGTCTCCGTTCTCGTGTAGCCTACATATTGCGTTTTTTTTTTAATTTGCTTACCGGGCTAAAGGTTAGCATGCTTAAAATACGTAAGTCGTTTTGTTCAACAAATTTAAGTAGATAACTCATCAGTTGTATGCATCAGAGCGACAATTTTTGAGATAGTTATTAAAACTGTTTAAAGGTTGTCAAACGTTGTTTCTCGTTGTATATCCTTTAATTCTAGAGTTAAATTGATAAATAACGTGTACGAATTTGTTTAACGCATTTGTTTTGGTTACTCGACGTCTCCGTTCTCGTGTAGCCTACATATTGCGTTTTTTTTTTAATTTGCTTACCGGGCTAAAGCTTAGCATGCTTAAAATACGTAAGTCGTTTTGTTCATCATATTTAAGTAGATAACTCATCAGTTGTTTGCATCAGAGCGATAATTTTTGAGATAGTTATTAAAACTGTTTAAAGGTTGTCAAACGTTGTTTCTCGTTGTATATCCTTTAATTCTAGAGTTAAATTGATAAATAACGTGTACGAATTTGTTTAACGCATTTGTTTTGGTTACTCGACGTCTCCGTTCTCGTGTAGCCTACATATTGCGTTTTTTTTTTAATTTGCTTACCGGGCTAAAGGTTAGCATGTTTAAAATACGTAAGTCGTTTTGTTCATCATATTTAAGTAGATAACTCATCAGTTGTTTGCATCAGAGCGATAATTTTTGAGATAGTTATTAAAACTGTTTAAAGGTTGTCAAACGTTGTTTCTCGTTGTATATCCTTTAATTCTAGAGTTAAATTGATAAATAACGTGTACGAATTTGTTTAACGCATTTGTTTTGGTTACTCGACGTCTCCGTTTTCGTGTAGCCTACATATTGCGTTTTTTTTTTAATTTGCTTACCGGGCTAAAGGTTAGCATGTTTAAAATACGTAAGTCGTTTTGTTCATCAAATTTAAGTAGATAACTCATCAGTTGTTTGCATCAGAGCGATAATTTTTGAGATAGTTATTAAAACTGTTTAAAGGTTGTCAAACGTTGTTTCTCGTTGTATATCCTTTAATTCTAGAGTTAAATTGATAAATAACGTGTACGAATTTGTTTAACGCATTTGTTTTGGTTACTCGACGTCTCCGTTCTCGTGTAGCCTACATATTGCGTTTTTTTTTTAATTTGCTTACCGGGCTAAAGGTTAGCATGTTTAAAATACGTAAGTCGTTTTGTTCATCATATTTAAGTAGATAACTCATCAGTTGTTTGCATCAGAGCGATAATTTTTGAGATAGCTATTAAAACTGTTTAAAGGTTGTCAAACGTTGTTTCTCGTTGTATATCCTTTAATTCTAGAGTTAAATGGATAAATAACGTGTACGAATTTGTTTAACGCATTTGTTTTGGTTACTCGACGTCTCCGTTCTCGTGTAGCCTACATATTGCGTTTTTTTTTTAATTTGCTTACCGGGCTAAAGGTTAGCATGTTTAAAATACGTAAGTCGTTTTGTTCAACAAATTTGAGTAGATAACTCATCAGTTGTTTGCATCAGAGCGATAATTTTTGAGATAGTTATTAAAACTGTTTAAAAATACTCATTAACACCTTTCGTTTGTATATCCTTTAATTCTAGAGTTAAATTGATAAATAACGTGTACGAATTTGTTTAACGCATTTGTTTTGGTTACTCGACGTCTCCGTTCTCGTGTAGCCTACATATTGCGTTTTTTTTTTTAATTTGCTTACCGGGCTAAAGGTTAGCATGCTTAAAATACGTAAGTCGTTTTGTTCATCAAATTTAAGTAGATAACTCATCAGTTGTTTGCATCAGAGCGAAAATTTTTGAGATAGTTATTAAAACTGTTTAAAGGTTGTCAAACGTTGTTTCTCGTTGTATATCCTTTAATCCTAGAGTTAAATTGATAAATAACGTGTAGGAATTTGTTTAACGCATTTGTTTTGGTTACTCGACGTCTCCGTTCTCGTGTAGCCTACATATTGCGTTTTTTTTTTAATTTGCTTACCGGGCTAAAGGTTAGCATGTTTAAAATACGTAAGTCGTTTTGTTCAACAAATTTAAGTAGATAACTCATCAGTTGTTTGCATCAGAGCGATAATTTTTGAGATAGTTATTAAAACTGTTTAAAGGTTGTCAAACGTTGTTTCTCGTTGTATATCCTTTAATTCTAGAGTTAAATTGATAAATAACGTGTACGAATTTGTTTAACGCATTTGTTTTGGTTACTCGACGTCTCCGTTCTCGTGTAGCCTACATATTGCGTTTTTTTTTAATTTGCTTACCGGGCTAAAGGTTAGCATGTTTAAAATACGTAAGTCGTTTTGTTCATCATATTTAAGTAGATAACTCATCAGTTGTTTGCATCAGAGCGATAATTTTTGAGATAGTTATTAAAACTGTTTAAAGGTTGTCAAACGTTGTTTCTCGTTGTATATCCTTTAATTCTAGAGTTAAATTGATAAATAACGTGTACGAATTTGTTTAACGCATTTGTTTTGGTTACTCGACGTCTCCGTTCTCGTGTAGCCTACATATTGCGTTTTTTTTTTAATTTGTTTACCGGGCTAAAGGTCAGCATGTTTAAAATACGTAAGTCGTTTTGTTCATCAAATTTAAGTAGATAACTCATCAGTTGTTTACATCAGAGCGATAATTTTTGAGATAGTTATTAAAACTGTTTAAAGGTTGTCAAACGTTGTTTCTCGTTGTATATCCTTTAATTCTAGAGTTAAATTGATAAATAACGTGTACGAATTTGTTTAACGCATTTGTTTTGGTTACTCGACGTCTCCGTTCTCGTGTAGCCTACATATTGCGTTTTTTTTTTAATTTGCTTACCGGGCTAAAGGTTAGCATGTTTAAAATACGTAAGTCGTTTTGTTCATCATATTTAAGTAGATAACTCATCATTTGTTTGCATCAGAGCGATAATTTTTGAGATAGTTATTAAAACTGTTTAAAGGTTGTCAAACGTTGTTTCTCGTTGTATATCCTTTAATTCTAGAGTTAAATTGATAAATAACGTGTACGAATTTGTTTAACGCATTTGTTTTGGTTACTCGACGTCTCCGTTTTCGTGTAGCCTACATATTGCGTTTTTTTTTTAATTTGCTTACCGGGCTAAAGGTTAGCATGTTTAAAATACGTAAGTCGTTTTGTTCATCAAATTTAAGTAGATAACTCATCAGTTGTTTGCATCAGAGCGATAATTTTTGAGATAGTTATTAAAACTGTTTAAAGGTTGTCAAACGTTGTTTCTCGTTGTATATCCTTTAATTCTAGAGTTAAATTGATAAATAACGTGTACGAATTTGTTTAACGCATTTGTTTTGGTTACTCGACGTCTCCGTTCTCGTGTAGCCTACATATTGCGTTTTTTTTTTAATTTGCTTACCGGGCTAAAGGTTAGCATGCTTAAAATACGTAAGTCGTTTTTTCAACAAATTTAAGTAGATAACTCATCAGTTGTTTGCATCAGAGCGACAATTTTTGAGATAGTTATTAAAACTGTTTAAAGGTTGTCAAACGTTGTTTCTCGTTGTATATCCTTTAGTTCTAGAGTTAAATTGATAAATAACGTGTACGAATTTGTTTAACGCATTTGTTTTGGTAATCGACGTCTCCGTTCTCGTGTAGCCTACATATTGCGTTTTTTTTTTAATTTGCTTACCGGGCTAGAGGTTAGCATGTTTAAAATACGTAAGTCGTTTTGTTCAACAAATTTAAGTAGATAACTCATCAGTTGTTTGCATCAGAGCGACAATTTTTGAGATAGTTATTAAAACTGTTTAAAGGTTGTCAAACGTTGTTTTCGTTGTATATCCTTTAATTCTAGAGTTAAATTGATAAATAACGTGTACGAATTTGTTTAACGCATTTGTTTTGGTTACTCGACGTCTCCGTTCTCGTGTAGCCTACATATTGCGTTTTTTTTTTAATTCGCTTACCGGGCTAAAGGCTAGCATGCTTAAAATACGAAAGTCGTTTTGTTCAACAAATTTAAGTAGATAACTCATCAGTTGTTTGCATCAGAGCGACAATTTTTGAGATAGTTATTAAAACTGTTTAAAGGTTGTCAAACGTTGTTTCTCGTTGTATATCCTTTAATTCTAGAGTTAAATTGATAAATAACGTGTACGAATTTGTTTAACGCATTTGTTTTGGTTACTCGACGTCTCCGTTCTCGTGTAGCCTACATATTGCGTTTTTTTTTTAATTTGCTTACCGGGCTAAAGGTTAGCATGCTTAAAATACGTAAGTCGTTTTGTTCAACAAATTTAAGTAGATAACTCATCAGTTGTATGCATCAGAGCGACAATTTTTGAGATAGTTATTAAAACTGTTTAAAGGTTGTCAAACGTTGTTTCTCGTTGTATATCCTTTAATTCTAGAGTTAAATTGATAAATAACGTGTACGAATTTGTTTAACGCATTTGTTTTGGTTACTCGACGTCTCCGTTCTCGTGTAGCCTACATATTGCGTTTTTTTTTTAATTTGCTTACCGGGCTAAAGCTTAGCATGCTTAAAATACGTAAGTCGTTTTGTTCATCATATTTAAGTAGATAACTCATCAGTTGTTTGCATCAGAGCGATAATTTTTGAGATAGTTATTAAAACTGTTTAAAGGTTGTCAAACGTTGTTTCTCGTTGTATATCCTTTAATTCTAGAGTTAAATTGATAAATAACGTGTACGAATTTGTTTAACGCATTTGTTTTGGTTACTCGACGTCTCCGTTCTCGTGTAGCCTACATATTGCGTTTTTTTTTTAATTTGCTTACCGGGCTAAAGGTTAGCATGTTTAAAATACGTAAGTCGTTTTGTTCATCATATTTAAGTAGATAACTCATCAGTTGTTTGCATCAGAGCGATAATTTTTGAGATAGTTATTAAAACTGTTTAAAGGTTGTCAAACGTTGTTTCTCGTTGTATATCCTTTAATTCTAGAGTTAAATTGATAAATAACGTGTACGAATTTGTTTAACGCATTTGTTTTGGTTACTCGACGTCTCCGTTTTCGTGTAGCCTACATATTGCGTTTTTTTTTTAATTTGCTTACCGGGCTAAAGGTTAGCATGTTTAAAATACGTAAGTCGTTTTGTTCATCAAATTTAAGTAGATAACTCATCAGTTATTTGCATCAGAGCGATAATTTTTGAGATAGTTATTAAAACTGTTTAAAGGTTGTCAAACGTTGTTTCTCGTTGTATATCCTTTAATTCTAGAGTTAAATTGATAAATAACGTGTACGAATTTGTTTAACGCATTTGTTTTGGTTACTCGACGTCTCCGTTCTCGTGTAGCCTACATATTGCGTTTTTTTTTTAATTTGCTTACCGGGCTAAAGGTTAGCATGTTTAAAATACGTAAGTCGTTTTGTTCATCATATTTAAGTAGATAACTCATCAGTTGTTTGCATCAGAGCGATAATTTTTGAGATAGCTATTAAAACTGTTTAAAGGTTGTCAAACGTTGTTTCTCGTTGTATATCCTTTAATTCTAGAGTTAAATGGATAAATAACGTGTACGAATTTGTTTAACGCATTTGTTTTGGTTACTCGACGTCTCCGTTCTCGTGTAGCCTACATATTGCGTTTTTTTTTTAATTTGCTTACCGGGCTAAAGGTTAGCATGTTTAAAATACGTAAGTCGTTTTGTTCAACAAATTTGAGTAGATAACTCATCAGTTGTTTGCATCAGAGCGATAATTTTTGAGATAGTTATTAAAACTGTTTAAAGGTTGTCAAACGTTGTTTCTCGTTGTATATCCTTTAATTCTAGAGTTAAATTGATAAATAACGTGTACGAATTTGTTTAACGCATTTGTTTTGGTTACTCGACGTCTCCGTTCTCGTGTAGCCTACATATTGCGTTTTTTTTTTTAATTTGCTTACCGGGCTAAAGGTTAGCATGCTTAAAATACGTAAGTCGTTTTGTTCATCAAATTTAAGTAGATAACTCATCAGTTGTTTGCATCAGAGCGAAAATTTTTGAGATAGTTATTAAAACTGTTTAAAGGTTGTCAAACGTTGTTTCTCGTTGTATATCCTTTAATCCTAGAGTTAAATTGATAAATAACGTGTAGGAATTTGTTTAACGCATTTGTTTTGGTTACTCGACGTCTCCGTTCTCGTGTAGCCTACATATTGCGTTTTTTTTTTAATTTGCTTACCGGGCTAAAGGTTAGCATGTTTAAAATACGTAAGTCGTTTTGTTCAACAAATTTAAGTAGATAACTCATCAGTTGTTTGCATCAGAGCGATAATTTTTGAGATAGTTATTAAAACTGTTTAAAGGTTGTCAAACGTTGTTTCTCGTTGTATATCCTTTAATTCTAGAGTTAAATTGATAAATAACGTGTACGAATTTGTTTAACGCATTTGTTTTGGTTACTCGACGTCTCCGTTCTCGTGTAGCCTACATATTGCGTTTTTTTTTAATTTGCTTACCGGGCTAAAGGTTAGCATGTTTAAAATACGTAAGTCGTTTTGTTCATCATATTTAAGTAGATAACTCATCAGTTGTTTGCATCAGAGCGATAATTTTTGAGATAGTTATTAAAACTGTTTAAAGGTTGTCAAACGTTGTTTCTCGTTGTATATCCTTTAATTCTAGAGTTAAATTGATAAATAACGTGTACGAATTTGTTTAACGCATTTGTTTTGGTTACTCGACGTCTCCGTTCTCGTGTAGCCTACATATTGCGTTTTTTTTTTAATTTGTTTACCGGGCTAAAGGTCAGCATGTTTAAAATACGTAAGTCGTTTTGTTCATCAAATTTAAGTAGATAACTCATCAGTTGTTTACATCAGAGCGATAATTTTTGAGATAGTTATTAAAACTGTTTAAAGGTTGTCAAACGTTGTTTCTCGTTGTATATCCTTTAATTCTAGAGTTAAATTGATAAATAACGTGTACGAATTTGTTTAACGCATTTGTTTTGGTTACTCGACGTCTCCGTTCTCGTGTAGCCTACATATTGCGTTTTTTTTTAATTTGCTTACCGGGCTAAAGGTTAGCAGGTTTAAAATACGTAAGTCGTTTTGTTCATCATATTTAAGTAGATAACTCATCATTTGTTTGCATCAGAGCGATAATTTTTGAGATAGTTATTAAAACTGTTTAAAGGTTGTCAAACGTTGTTTCTCGTTGTATATCCTTTAATTCTAGAGTTAAATTGATAAATAACGTGTACGAATTTGTTTAACGCATTTGTTTTCGTCTCCGTTCTCGTGTAGCCTACATATTGCGTTTTTTTTTTTTAATTTGCTTACCGGGCTAAAGGTTAGCATGTTTAAAATACGTAAGTCGTTTTGTTCATCATATTTAAGTAGATAACTCATCAGTTGTTTGCATCAGAGCGATAATTTTTGAGATAGTTATTAAAACTGTTTAAAGGTTGTCAAACGTTGTTTCTCGTTGTATATCCTTTAATTCTAGAGTTAAATTGATAAATAACGTGTACGAATGTGTTTAACGCATTTGTTTTGGTTACTCGACTTCTCCGTTCTCGTGTAGCCTACATATTGCGTTTTTTTTTTTAATTTGCTTACCGGGCTAAAGGTTAGCATGTTTAAAATACGTAAGTCGTTTTGCTCATCATATTTAAGTAGATAACTCATCAGTTGTTTGCATCAGATCGATAATTTTTGAGATAGTTATTAAAACTGTTTAAAGGTTGTCAAACGTTGTTTCTCGTTGTATATCCTTTAATTCTAGAGTTAAATTGATAAATAACGTGTACGAATTTGTTTAACGCATTTGTTTTGGTTACTCGACGTCTCCGTTCTCGTGTAGCCTACATATTGCGTTTTTTTTTTAATTTGCTTACCGGGCTAAAGGTTAGCATGTTTAAAATACGTAAGTCGTTTTGTTCATCAAATTTAAGTAGATAACTCATCAGTTGTTTGCATCAGAGCGATAATTTTTGAGATAGTTATTAAAACTGTTTAAAGGTTGTCAAACGTTGTTTCTCGTTGTATATCCTTTAATTCTAGAGTTAAATTGATAAATAACGTGTACGAATTTGTTTAACGCATTTGTTTTGGTTACTCGACGTCTCCGTTCTCGTGTAGCCTACATATTGTGTTTTTTTTTTAATTTGCTTACCGGGCTAAAGGTTAGCATGTTTAAAATACGTAAGTCGTTTTGTTCATCAAATTTAAGTAGATAACTCATCAGTTGTTTGCATCAGAGCGATAATTTTTGAGATAGTTATTAAAACTGTTTAAAGGTTGTCAAACGTTGTTTCTCGTTGTATATCCTTTAATTCTAGAGTTAAATTGATAAATAACGTGTACGAATTTGTTTAACGCATTTGTTTTGGTTACTCGACGTCTACGTTCTCGTGTAGCCTACATTTTGCGTTTTTTTTTTTTAATTTGCTTACCGGGCTAAAGGTTAGCATGTTTAAAATACGTAACTCGTTTTGTTCATCAAATTTAAGAAGATAACTCATCAGTTGTTTGCATCAGAGCGATAATTTTTGAGATAGTTATTAAAACTGTTTAAAGGTTGTCAAACGTTGTTTCTCGTTGTATATCCTTTAATTCTAGAGTTAAATTGATAAATAACGTGTACGAATTTGTTTAACGCATCTGTTTTGGTTACTGGACGTCTCCGTTCTCGTGCAGCATACATATTGCGTTTTTTTTTTAATTTGCTTACCGGGCTAAAGGTTAGCATGTTTAAAATACGTAAGTCGTTTTGTTCATCAAATTTAAGTAGATAACTCATCAGTTGTTTGCATCAGAGCGACAATTTTTGAGATAGTTATTAAAACTGTTTAAAGGTTGTCAAACGTTGTTTTTCGTTGTATATCCTTTAATTCTAGAGTTAAATTGATAAATAACGTGTACGAGTTTGTTTAACGCATTTGTTTTGGTTAGTCGACGTCTCCGTTCTCGTGTAGCCTACATATTGCGTTTTTTTTTTAATTTGCTTACCGGGCTAAAGGTTAGCATGTTTAAAATACGTAAGTCGTTTTGTTCATCAAATTTAAGTAGATAACTCATCAGTTGTTTGCATCAGAGCGATAATTTTTGAGATAGTTATTAAAACTGTTTAAAGGTTGTCAAACGTTGTTTCTCGTTGTATATCCTTTAATTCTAGAGTTAAATTGATAAATAACGTGTACGAATTTGTTTAACGCATTTGTTTTGGTTACTCGACGTCTCCGTTCTCGTGTAGCCCACATATTGCGTTTTGTTTTTAATTTGCTTACCGGGCTAAAGGTTAGCATGTTTAAAATACGTAAGTCGTTTTGTTCATCATATTTAAGTAGATAACTCATCAGTTGTTTGCATCAGAGCGATAATTTTTGAGATAGTTATTAAAACTGTTTAAAGGTTGTCAAACGTTGTTTCTCGTTGTATATCCTTTAATTCTAGAGTTAAATTGATAAATAACGTGTACGAATTTGTTTAACGCATTTGTTTTGGTTACTCGACGTCTCCGTTCTCGTGTAGCCTACATATTGCGTTTTTTTTTTAATTTGCTTACCGGGCTAAAGGTTAGCATGTTTAAAATACGTAAGTCGTTTTGTTCATCATATTTAAGTAGATAACTCATCAGTTGTTTGCATCAGAGCGATAATTTTTGAGATAGTTATTAAAACTGTTTAAAGGTTGTCAAACGTTGTTTCTCGTTGTATATCCTTTAATTCTAGAGTTAAATTGATAAATAACGTGTACGAATTTGTTTAACGCATTTGTTTTGGTTACTCGACGTCTCCGTTCTCGTGTAGCCTACATATTGCGTTTTTTTTAATTTGCTTACCGGGCTAAAGGTTAGCATGTTTAAAATACGTAAGTCGTTTTGTTCATCATATTTAAGTAGATAACTCATCAGTTGTTTGCATCAGAGCGATAATTTTTGAGATAGTTATTAAAACTGTTTAAAGGTTGTCAAACGTTGTTTCTCGTTGTATATCCTTTAATTCTAGAGTTAAATTGATAAATAACGTGTACGAATTTGTTTAACGCATTTGTTTTGGTTACTCGACGTCTCCGTTCTCGTGTAGCCTACATATTGCGTTTTTTTTTTTAATTTGCTTACCGGGCTAAAGGTTAGCATGTTTAAAATACGTAAGTCGTTTTGTTCATCAAATTTAAGTAGATAACTCATCAGTTGTTTGCATCAGAGCGATAATTTTTGAGATAGTTATTAAAACTGTTTAAAGGTTGTCAAACGTTGTTTCTCGTTGTATAACCTTTAATTCTAGAGTTAAATTGATAAATAACGTGTACGAATTTGTTTAACGCATTTGTTTTGGTTACTCGACGTCTCCGTTCTCGTGTAGCCTACATATTGCGTTTTTTTTTTAATTTGCTTACCGGGCTAAAGGTTAGCATGTTTCAAATACGTAAGTCGTTTTGTTCATCATATTTAAGTAGATAACTCATCAGTTGTTTGCATCAGAGCGATAATTTTTGAGATAGTTATTAAAACTGTTTAAAGGTTGTCAAACGTTGTTTCTCGTTGTATATCCTTTAATTCTAGAGTTAAATTGATAAATAACGTGTACGAATTTGTTTAACGCATTTGTTTTGGTTACTCGACGTCTCCGTTCTCGTGTAGCCTACATATTGCGTTTTTTTTTTAATTTGCTTACCGGGCTAAAGGTTAGCATGTTTAAAATACGTAAGTCGTTTTGTTCATCAAATTTAAGTAGATAACTCATCAGTTGTTTGCATCACAGCGATAATTTTTGAGATAGTTATTAAAACTGTTTAAAGGTTGTCAAACGTTGTTTCTCGTTGTATATCCTTTAATTCTAGGGTTAAATTGATAAATAACGTGTACGAATTTGTTTAACGCATTTGTTTTGGTTACTCGACGTCTCCGTTCTCGTGTAGCCTACATATTGCGTTTTTTTTTTAATTTGCTTACCGGGCTAAAGGTTAGCATGTTTAAAATACGTAAGTCGTTTTGTTCATCATATTTAAGTAGATAACTCATCAGTTGTTTGCATCAGAGCGATAATTTTTGAGATAGTTATTAAAACTGTTTAAAGGTTGTCAAACGTTGTTTCTCGTTGTATATCCTTTAATTCTAGAGTTAAATTGATAAATAACGTGTACGAATTTGTTTAACGCATTTGTTTTGGTTACTCGACGTCTCCGTTCTCGTGTAGCCTGCATATTGCGTTTTTTTTTTAATTTGCTTACCGGGCTAAAGGTTAGCATGTTTAAAATACGTAAGTCGTTTTGTTCATCATATTTAAGTAGATAACTCATCAGTTGTTTGCATCAGAGCGCTAATTTTTGAGATAGTTATTAAAACTGTTTAAAGGTTGTCAAACGTTGTTTCTCGTTGTATATCCTTTAATTCTATAGTTAAATTGATAAATAACGTGTACGAATTTGTTTAACGCATTTGTTTTGGTTACTCGACGTCTCCGTTCTCGTGTAGCCTACATATTGCGTTTTTTTTTTAATTTGCTTACCGGGCTAAAGGTTAGCATGTTTAAAATACGTAAGTCGTTTTGTTCATCAAATTTAAGTAGATAACTCATCAGTTGTTTGCATCAGAGCGATAATTTTTGAGATAGTTATTAAAACTGTTTAAAGGTTGGCAAACGTTGTTTCTCGTTGTATATCCTTTAATTCTAGAGTTAAATTGATAAATAACGTGTACGAATTTGTTTAACGCATTTGGTTTGGTTACTCGACGTCTCCGTTCTCGTGTAGCCTACATGTTGCGTTTTTTTTTAATTTGCTTACCGGGCTAAAGGTTAGCATGTTTAAAATACGTAAGTCGTTTTGTTCATCAAATTTAAGTAGATAACTCATCAGTTGTTTGCATCAGAGCGATAATTTTTGAGATAGTTATTAAAACTGTTTAAAGGTTGTCAAACGTTGTTTCTCGTTGTATATCCTTTAATTCTAGAGTTAAATTGATAAATAACGTGTACGAATTTGTTTAACGCATTTGTTTTGGTTACTCGACGTCTCCGTTCTCGTGTAGCCTACATATTGCGTTTTTTTTTTTTAATTTGCTTACCGGGCTAAAGGTTAGCATGTTTAAAATACGTAAGTCGTTTTGTTCATCAAATTTAAGTAGATAACTCATCAGTTGTTTGCATCAGAGCGATAATTTTTGAGATAGTTATTAAAACTGTTTAAAGGTTGTCAAACGTTGTTTCTCGTTGTATATCCTTTAATTCTAGAGTTAAATTGATAAATAACGTGTACGAATTTGTTTAACGCATTTGTTTTGGTTACTCGACGTCTCCGTTCTCGTGTAGCCTACATATTGTGTTTTTTTTTAATTTGCTTACCGGGCTAAAGGTTAGCATGTTTAAAATACGTAAGTCGTTTTGTTCATCATATTTAAGTAGATAACTCATCAGTTGTTTGAATCAGAGCGATAATTTTTGAGATAGTTATTAAAACTGTTTAAAGGTTGTCAAACGTTGTTTCTCGTTGTATATCCTTTAATTCTAGAGTTAAATTGATAAATAGCTTGTACGAATTTGTTTAACGCATTTGTTTTGGTTACTCGACGTCTCCGTTCTCGTGTAGCCTACATATTGCGTTTTTTTTTTTAATTTGCTTACCGGGCTAAAGGTTAGCATGTTTAAAATACGTAGGTCGTTTTGTTCATCATATTTAAGTAGATAACTCATCAGTTGTTTGCATCAGAGCGCTAATTTTTGAGATAGTTATTAAAACTGTTTAAAGGTTGTCAAACGTTGTTTCTCGTTGTATATCCTTTAATTCTAGAGTTAAATTGATAAATAACGTGTACGAATTTGTTTAACGCATTTGTTTTGGTTACTCGACGTCTCCGTTCTCGTGTAGCCTACATATTGCGTTTTTTTTTTAATTTGCTTACCGGGCTAAAGGTTAGCATGTTTAAAATACGTAAGTCGTTTTGTTCATCAAATTTAAGTAGATAACTCATCAGTTGTTTGCATCAGAGCGATAATTTTTGAGATAGTTATTAAAACTGTTTAAAGGTTGGCAAACGTTGTTTCTCGTTGTATATCCTTTAATTCTAGAGTTAAATTGATAAATAACGTGTACGAATTTGTTTAACGCATCTGTTTTGGTTACTCGACGTCTCCGTTCTCGTGTAGCCTACATATTGCGTTTTTTTTTAATTTGCTTACCGGGCTAAAGGTTAGCATGTTTAAAATACGTAAGTCGTTTTGTTCATCAAATTTAAGTAGATAACTCATCAGTTGTTTGCATCAGAGCGATAATTTTTGAGATAGTTATTAAAACTGTTTAAAGGTTGTCAAACGTTGTTTCTCGTTGTATATCCTTTAATTCTAGAGTTAAATTGATAAATAACGTGTACGAATTTGTTTAACGCATTTGTTTTGGTTACTCGACGTCTCCGTTCTCGTGTAGCCTACATATTGCGTTTTTTTTTTAATTTGCTTACCGGGCTAAAGGTTAGCATGTTTAAAATACGTAAGTCGTTTTGTTCATCAAATTTAAGTAGATAACTCATCAGTTGTTTGCATCAGAGCGATAATTTTTGAGATAGTTATTAAAACTGTTTAAAGGTTGTCAAACGTTGTTTCTCGTTGTATATCCTTTAATTCTAGAGTTAAATTGATAAATAACGTGTACGAATTTGTTTAACGCATTTGTTTTGGTTACTCGACGTCTCCGTTCTCGTGTAGCCTACATATTGTGTTTTTTTTTTTAATTTGCTTACCGGGCTAAAGGTTAGCATGTTTAAAATACGTAAGTCGTTTTGTTCATCAAATTTAAGTAGATAACTCATCAGTTGTTTGCATCAGAGCGATAATTTTTGAGATAGTTATTAAAACTGTTTAAAGGTTGTCAAACGTTGTTTCTCGTTGTATATCCTTTAATTCTAGAGTTAAATTGATAAATAACGTGTACGAATTTGTTTAACGCATTTGTTTTGGTTACTCGACGTCTCCGTTCTCGTGTAGCCTACATATTGCGTTTTTTTTTTAATTTGCTTACCGGGCTAAAGGTTAGCATGTTTAAAATACGTAAGTCGTTTTGTTCATCAAATTTAAGTAGATAACTCATCAGTTGTTTGCATCAGAGCGATAATTTTTGAGATAGTTATTAAAACTGTTTAAAGGTTGTCAAACGTTGTTTCTCGTTGTATATCCTTTAATTCTACAGTTAAATTGATAAATAACGTGTACGAATTTGTTTAACGCATTTGTTTTGGTTACTCGACGTCTCCGTTCTCGTGTAGCCTACATATTGCGTTTTTTTTTTTAATTTGCTTACCGGGCTAAAGGTTAGCATGTTTAAAATACGTAAGTCGTTTTGTTCATCATATTTAAGTAGATAACTCATCAGTTGTTTGCATCAGAGCGATAATTTTTGAGATAGTTATTAAAACTGTTTAAAGGTTGTCAAACGTTGTTTCTCGTTGTATATCCTTTAATTCTAGAGTTAAATTGATAAATAACGTGTACGAATTTGTTTAACGCATTTGTTTTGGTTACTCTACGTCTCCGTTCTCGTGTAGCCTACATATTGCGTTTTTTTTTTAATTTGCTTACCGGGCTAAAGGTTAGCATGTTTAAAATACGTAAGTCGTTTTGTTCATCATATTTAAGTAGATAACTCATCAGTTGTTTGCATCAGAGCGATAATTTTTGAGATTGTTATTAAAACTGTTTAAAGGTTGTCAAACGTTGTTTCTCGTTGTATATCCTTTAATTCTAGAGTTAAATTGATAAATAACGTGTACGAATTTGTTTAACGCATCTGTTTTGGTTACTCGACGTCTCCGTTCTCGTGCAGCATACATATTGCGTTTTTTTTTTAATTTGCTTACCGGGCTAAAGGTTAGCATGTTTAAAATACGTAAGTCGTTTTGTTCATCAAATTTAAGTAGATAACTCATCAGTTGTTTGCATCAGAGCGACAATTTTTGAGATAGTTATTAAAACTGTTTAAAGGTTGTCAAACGTTGTTTCTCGTTGTATATCCTTTAATTCTAGAGTTAAATTGATAAATAACGTGTACGAATTTGTTTAACGCATTTGTTTTGGTTACTCGACGTCTCCGTTCTCGTGTAGCCTACATATTGCGTTTTTTTTTTAATTTGCTTACCGGGCTAAAGGTTAGCATGTTTAAAATACGTAAGTCGTTTTGTTCATCAAATTTAAGTAGATAACTCATCAGTTGTTTGCATCAGAGCGATAATTTTTGAGATAGTTATTAAAACTGTTTAAAGGTTGTCAAACGTTGTTTCTCGTTGTATATCCTTTAATTCTAGAGTTAAATTGATAAATAACGTGTACGAATTTGTTTAACGCATTTGTTTTGGTTACTCGACGTCTCCGTTCTCGTGTAGCCCACATATTGCGTTTTTTTTTTAATTTGCTTACCGGGCTAAAGGTTAACATGTTTAAAATACGTAAGTCGTTTTGTTCATCATATTTAAGTAGATAAATCATCAGTTGTTTGCATCAGAGCGATAATTTTTGAGATAGTTATTAAAACTGTTTAAAGGTTGTCAAACGTTGTTTCTCGTTGTATATCCTTTAATTCTAGAGTTAAATTGATAAATAACGTGTACGAAATTGTTTAACGCATTTGTTTTGGTTACTCGACGTCTCCGTTCTCGTGTAGCCTACATATTGCGTTTTTTTTTAATTTGCTTACCGGGCTAAAGGTTAGCATGTATAAAATACCTAAGTCGTTTTGTTCATCATATTTAAGTAGATAACTCATCAGTTGTTTGCATCAGAGCGATAATTTTTGAGATAGTTATTAAAATTGTTTAAAGGTTGTCAAACGTTGTTTCTCGTTGTATATCCTTTAATTCTAGAGTTAAATTGATAAATAACGTGTACGAATTTGTTTAACGCATTTGTTTTGGTTACTCGACGTCTCCGTTCTCGTGTAGCCTACATATTGCGTTTTTTTTTAATTTGCTTACCGGGCTAAAGGTTAGCATGTTTAAAATACGTAAGTCGTTTTGTTCATCATATTTAAGTAGATAACTCATCAGTTGTTTGCATCAGAGCGATAATTTTTGAGATAGTTATTAAAACTGTTTAAAGGTTGTCAAACGTTGTTTCTCGTTGTATATCCTTTAATTCTAGAGTTAAATTGATAAATAACGTGTACGAATTTGTTTAACGCATTTGTTTTGGTTACTCGACGTCTCCGTTCTCGTGTAGCCTACATATTGCGTTTTTTTTTTTTAATTTGCTTACCGGGCTAAAGGTTAGCATGTTTAAAATACGTAAGTCGTTTTGTTCATCAAATTTAAGTAGATAACTCATCAGTTGTTTGCATCAGAGCGATAATTTTTGAGATAGTTATTAAAACTGTTTAAAGGTTGTCAAACGTTGTTTCTCGTTGTATAACCTTTAATTCTAGAGTTAAATTGATAAATAACGTGTACGAATTTGTTTAACGCATTTGTTTTGGTTACTCGACGTCTCCGTTCTCGTGTAGCCTACATATTGCGTTTTTTTTTTAATTTGCTTACCGGGCTAAAGGTTAGCATGTTTAAAATACGTAAGTCGTTTTGTTCATCATATTTAAGTAGATAACTCATCAGTTGTTTGCATCAGAGCGATAATTTTTGAGATAGTTATTAAAACTGTTTAAAGGTTGTCAAACGTTGTTTCTCGTTGTATATCCTTTAATTCTAGAGTTAAATTGATAAATAACGTGTACGAATTTGTTTAACGCATTTGTTTTGGTTACTCGACGTCTCCGTTCTCGTGTAGCCTACATATTGCGTTTTTTTTTTAATTTGCTTACCGGGCTAAAGGTTAGCATGTTTAAAATACGTAAGTCGTTTTGTTCATCAAATTTAAGTAGATAACTCATCAGTTGTTTGCATCACAGCGATAATTTTTGAGATAGTTATTAAAACTGTTTAAAGGTTGTCAAACGTTGTTTCTCGTTGTATATCCTTTAATTCTAGAGTTAAATTGATAAATAACGTGTACGAATTTGTTTAACGCATTTGTTTTGGTTACTCGACGTCTCCGTTCTCGTGTAGCCTACATATTGCGTTTTTTTTTTTAATTTGCTTACCGGGCTAAAGGTTAGCATGTTTAAAATACGTAAGTCGTTTTGTTCATCATATTTAAGTAGATAACTCATCAGTTGTTTGCATCAGAGCGATAATTTTTGAGATAGTTATTAAAACTGTTTAAAGGTTGTCAAACGTTGTTTCTCGTTGTATATCCTTTCATTCTAGAGTTAAATTGATAAATAACGTGTACGAATTTGTTTAACGCATTTGTTTTGGTTACTCGACGTCTCCGTTCTCGTGTAGCCTACATATTGCGTTTTTTTTTTAATTTGCTTACCGGGCTAAAGGTTAGCATGTTTAAAATACGTAAGTCGTTTTGTTCATCATATTTAAGTAGATAACTCATCAGTTGTTTGCATCAGAGCGCTAATTTTTGAGATAGTTATTAAAACTGTTTAAAGGTTGTCAAACGTTGTTTCTCGTTGTATATCCTTTAATTCTAGAGTTAAATTGATAAATAACGTGTACGAATTTGTTTAACGCATTTGTTTTGGTTACTCGACGTCTCCGTTCTCGTGTAGCCTACATATTGCGTTTTTTTTTTTAATTTGCTTACCGGGCTAAAGGTTAGCATGTTTAAAATACGTAAGTCGTTTTGTTCATCAAATTTAAGTAGATAACTCATCAGTTGTTTGCATCAGAGCGATAATTTTTGAGATAGTTATTAAAACTGTTTAAAGGTTGGCAAACGTTGTTTCTCGTTGTATATCCTTTAATTCTAGAGTTAAATTGATAAATAACGTGTACGAATTTGTTTAACGCATTTGGTTTGGTTACTCGACGTCTCCGTTCTCGTGTAGCCTACATATTGCGTTTTTTTTTTAATTTGCTTACCGGGCTAAAGGTTAGCATGTTTAAAATACGTAAGTCGTTTTGTTCATCAAATTTAAGTAGATAACTCATCAGTTGTTTGCATCAGAGCGATGATTTTTGAGATAGTTATTAAAACTGTTTAAAGGTTGCCAAACGTTGTTTCTCGTTGTATATCCTTTAATTCTAGAGTTAAATTGATAAATAACGTGTACGAATTTGTTTAACGCATTTGTTTTGGTTACTCGACGTCTCCGTTCTCGTGTAGCCTACATATTGCGTTTTTTTTTTAATTTGCTTACCGGGCTAAAGGTTAGCATGTTTAAAATACGTAAGTCGTTTTGTTCATCAAATTTAAGTAGATAACTCATCAGTTGTTTGCATCAGAGCGATAATTTTTGAGATAGTTATTAAAACTGTTTAAAGGTTGTCAAACGTTGTTTCTCGTTGTATATCCTTTAATTCTAGAGTTAAATTGATAAATAACGTGTACGAATTTGTTTAACGCATTTGTTTTGGTTACTCGACGTCTCCGTTCTCGTGTAGCCTACATATTGCGTTTTTTTTTTAATTTGCTTACCGGGCTAAAGGTTAGCATGTTTAAAATACGTAAGTCGTTTTGTTCAACAAATTTGAGTAGATAACTCATCAGTTGTTTGCATCAGAGCGACAATTTTTGAGATAGTTATTAAAACTGTTTAAAGGTTGTCAAACGTTGTTTCTCGTTGTATATCCTTTAATTCTAGAGTTAAATTGATAAATAACGTGTACGAATTTGTTTAACGCATTTGTTTTGGTTACTCGACGTCTCCGTTCTCGTGTAGCCTACATATTGCGTTTTTTTTTTAATTTGCTTACCGGGCTAAAGGTTAGCATGTTTAAAATACGTAAGTCGTTTTGTTCATCAAATTTAAGTAGATAACTCATCAGTTGTTTGCATCAGAGCGATAATTTTTGAGATAGTTATTAAAACTGTTTAGAGGTTGTCAAACGTTGTTTCTCGTTGTATATCCTTTAACTCTAGAGTTAAATTTATAAATAACGTGTACGAATTTGTTTAACGCATTTGTTTTGGTTACTCGACGTCTCCGTTCTCGTATAGCCTACATATTGCGTTTTTTTTTTTAATTTGCTTACCGGGCTAAAGGTTAGCATGTTTAAAATACGTAAGTCGTTTTGTTCAACAAATTTGAGTAGATAACTCAGCAGTTGTTTGCATCAGAGCGACAATTTTTGAGATAGTTATTAAAACTGTTTAAAGGTTGTCAAACGTTGTTTCTCGTTGTATATCCTTTAATTCTAGAGTTAAATTGATAAATAACATGTACGAATTTGTTTAACGCATTTGTTTTGGTTACTCGACGTCTCCGTTCTCGTGTAGCCTACATATTGCGTTTTTTTTTTAATTTGCTTACCGGGCTAAAGGTTAGCATGTTTAAAATACGTAAGTCGTTTTGTTCATCAAATTTAAGTAGATAACTCATCAGTTGTTTGCATCAGAGCGATAATTTTTGAGATAGTTATTAAAACTGTTTAAAGGTTGTCAAACGTTGTTTCTCGTTGTATATCCTTTAATTCTAGAGTTAAATTGATAAATAACGTGTACGAATTTGTTTAACGCATTTGTTTTGGTTACTCGACGTCTCCGTTCTCGTGTAGCCCACATATTGCGTTTTTTTTTAATTTGCTTACCGGGCTAAAGGTTAGCATGTTTAAAATACGTAAGTCGTTTTGTTCATCATATTTAAGTAGATAACTCATCAGTTGTTTGCATCAGAGCGATAATTTTTGAGATAGTTATTAAAACTGTTTAAAGGTTGTCAAACGTTGTTTCTCGTTGTATATCCTTTAATTCTAGAGTTAAATTGATAAATAACGTGTACGAATTTGTTTAACCCATTTGTTTTGGTTACTCGACGTCTCCGTTCTCGTGTAGCCTACATATTGCGTTTTTTTTTTTAATTTGCTTACCGGGCTAAAGGTTAGCATGTTTAAAATACGTAAGTCATTTTGTTCAACAAATTTAAGTAGATAACTCATCAGTTGTTTGCATCAGAGCGACAATTTTTGAGATAGTTATTAAAACTGTTTAAAGGTTGTCAAACGTTGTTTCTCGTTGTATATCCTTTAATTCTAGAGTTAAGTTGATAAATAACGTGTACGAATTTGTTTAACGTATTTGTTTTGGTTACTCGACGTCTCCGTTCTCGTGTAGCCTACATATTGCGTTTTTTTTTAAATTTGCTTACCGGGCTAAAGGTTAGCATGTTTAAAATACGTAAGTCGTTTTGTTCAACAAATTTGAGTAGATAACTCAGCAGTTGTTTGCCTCAGAGCGACAATTTTTGAGATAGTTATTAAAACTGTTTAAAGGTTGTCAAACGTTGTTTCTCGTTGTATATCCTTTAATTCTAGAGTTAAATTGATAAATAACGTGTACGAATTTGTTTAACGCATTTGTTTTGGTTACTCGACGTCTCCGTTCTCGTGTAGCCTACATATTGCGTTTTTTTTTTAATTTGCTTACCGGGCTAAAGGTTAGCATGTTTAAAATACGTAAGTCGTTTTGTTCATCAAATTTAAGTAGATAACTCATCAGTTGTTTGCATCAGAGCGATAATTTTTGAGATAGTTATTAAAACTGTTTAAAGGTTGTCAAACGTTGTTTCTCGTTGTATATCCTTTAATTCTAGAGTTAAATTGATAAATAACGTGTACGAATTTGTTTAACGCATTTGTTTTGGTTACTCGACGTCTCCGTTCTCGTGTAGCCTACATATTGCGTTTTTTTTTTAATTTGCTTACCGGGCTAAAGGCTAGCATGTTTAAAATACGTAAGTCGTTTTGTTCATCAAATTTAAGTAGATAACTCATCAGTTGTTTGCATCAGAGCGATAATTTTTGAGATAGTTATTAAAACTGTTTAAAGGTTGTCAAACGTTGTTTCTCGTTGTATATCCTTTAATTCTAGAGTTAAATTGATAAATAACGTGTACGAATTTGTTTAACGTATTTGTTTTGGTTACTCGACGTCTCCGTTCTCGTGTAGCCTACATATTGCGTTTTTTTTTTAAATTTGCTTACCGGGCTAAAGGTTAGCATGTTTAAAATACGTAAGTCGTTTTGTTCAACAAATTTGAGTAGATAACTCAGCAGTTGTTTGCCTCAGAGCGACAATTTTTGAGATAGTTATTAAAACTGTTTAAAGGTTGTCAAACGTTGTTTCTCGTTGTATATCCTTTAATTCTAGAGTTAAATTGATAAATAACGTGTACGAATTTGTTTAACGCATTTGTTTTGGTTACTCGACGTCTCCGTTCTCGTGTAGCCTACATATTGCGTTTTTTTTTTAATTTGCTTACCGGGCTAAAGGTTAGCATGTTTAAAATACGTAAGTCGTTTTGTTCATCAAATTTAAGTAGATAACTCATCAGTTGTTTGCATCAGAGCGATAATTTTTGAGATAGTTATTAAAACTGTTTAAAGGTTGTCAAACGTTGTTTCTCGTTGTATATCCTTTAATTCTAGAGTTAAATTGATAAATAACGTGTACGAATTTGTTTAACGCATTTGTTTTGGTTACTCGACGTCTCCGTTCTCGTGTAGCCTACATATTGCGTTTTTTTTTTTAATTTGCTTACCGGGCTAAAGGCTAGCATGTTTAAAATACGTAAGTCGTTTTGTTCATCAAATTTAAGTAGATAACTCATCAGTTGTTTGCATCAGAGCGATAATTTTTGAGATAGTTATTAAAACTGTTTAAAGGTTGTCAAACGTTGTTTCTCGTTGTATATCCTTTAATTCTAGAGTTAAATTGATAAATAACGTGTACGAATTTGTTTAACGCATTTGTTTTGGTTACTCGACGTCTCCGTTCTCGTGTAGCCTACATATTGCGTTTTTTTTTTAATTTGCTTACCGGGCTAAAGGTTAGCATGCTTAAAATACGTAAGTCGTTTTGTTCAACAAATTTGAGTAGATAACTCATCAGTTGTTTGCATCAGAGCGACAATTTTTGAGATAGTTATTAAAACTGTTTAAAGGTTGTCAAACGTTGTTTCTCGTTGTATATCCTTTAATTCTAGAGTTAAATTGATAAATAACGTGTACGAATTTGTTTAACGCATTTGTTTTGGTTACTCGACGTCTCCGTTCTCGTGTAGCCTACATATTGCGTTTTTTTTTTAATTTGCTTACCGGGCTAAAGGTTAGCATGCTTAAAATACGTAAGTCGTTTTGTTCATCAAATTTAAGTAGATAACTCATCAGTTGTTTGCATCAGAGCGATAATTTTTGAGATAGTTATTAAAACTGTTTAAAAGTTGTCAAACGTTGTTTCTCGTTGTAAATCCTTTAATTCTAGAGTTAAATTGATAAATAACGTGTACGAATTTGTTTAACGCATTTGTTTTGGTTACTCGACGTCTCCGTTCTCGTGTAGCCTACATATTGCGTTTTTTTTTTTAATTTGCTTACCGGGCTAAAGGTTAGCATGTTTAAAATACGTAAGTCGTTTTGTTCATCATATTTAAGTAGATAACTCATCAGTTGTTTGCATCAGAGCGATAATTTTTGAGATAGTTATTAAAACTGTTTAAAGGTTGTCAAACGTTGTTTCTCGTTGTATATCCTTTAATTCTAGAGTTAAATTGATAAATAACGTGTACGAATTTGTTTAACGCATTTGTTTTGGTTACTCGACGTCTCCGTTCTCGTGTAGCCTACATATTGCGTTTTTTTTTTAATTTGCTTACCGGGCTAAAGGTTAGCATGTTTAAAATACGTAAGACGTTTTGTTCAACAAATTTAAGTAGATAACTCATCAGTTGTTTGCATCAGAGCGACAATTTTTGAGATAGTTATTAAAACTGTTTAAAGGTTGTCAAACGTTGTTTCTCGTTGTATATCCTTTAATTCTAGAGTTAAATTGATAAATAACGTGTACGAATTTGTTTAACGTATTTGTTTTGGTTACTCGACGTCTCCGTTCTCGTGTAGCCTACATATTGCGTTTTTTTTTTTAATTTGCTTACCGGGCTAAAGGTTAGCATGCTTAAAATACGTAAGTCGTTTTGTTCATCAAATTTAAGTAGATAACTCATCAGTTGTTTGCATCAGAGCGATAATTTTTGAGATAGTTATTAAAACTGTTTAAAGGTTGTCAAACGTTGTTTCTCGTTGTATATCCTTTAATTCTAGAGTTAAATTGATAAATAACGTGTACGAATTTGTTTAACGCATTTGTTTGGTTACTCGACGTCTCCGTTCTCGTGTAGCCTACATATTGCGTTTTTTTTAATTTGCTTACCGGGCTAAAGGTTAGCATGTTTAAAATACGTAAGTCGTTTTGTTCATCATATTTAAGTAGATAACTCATCAGTTGTTTGCATCAGAGCGATAATTTTTGAGATAGTTATTAAAACTGTTTAAAGATTTTCAAACGTTGTTTCTCGTTGTGTATCCTTTAATTCTAGAGTTAAATTGATAAATAACGTGTACGAATTTGTTTAACGCATTTGTTTTGGTTACTCGACGTCTCCGTTCTCGTGTAGCCTACATATTGCGTTTTTTTTTTTAATTTGCTTACCGGGCTAAAGGTTAGCATGTTTAAAATACGTAAGTCGTTTTGTTCATCATATTTAAGTAGATAACTCATCAGTTGTTTGCATCAGAGCGATAATTTTTGAGATAGTTATTAAAACTGTTTAAAGGTTGTCAAACGTTGTTTCTCGTTGTATATCCTTTAATTCTAGAGTTAAATTGATAAATAACGTGTACGAATTTGTTTAACGTATTTATTTTGGTTACTCGACGTCTCCGTTCTCGTGTAGCTTACATATTGCGTTTTTTTTTTAATTTGCTTACCGGGCTAAAGGTTAGCATGCTTAAAATACGTAAGTCGTTTTGTTCATCATATTTAAGTAGATAACTCATCAGTTGTTTGCATCAGAGCGATAATTTTTGAGATAGTTATTAAAACTGTTTAAAGGTTGTCAAACGTTGTTTCTCGTTGTATATCCTTTAATTCTAGAGTTAAATTGATAAATAACGTGTACGAATTTGTTTAACGCATTTGTTTTGGTTATTCGACGTCTCCGTTCTCGTGTAGCCCACATATTGCGTTTTTTTTTTTAATTTGCTTACCGGGCTAAAGGTTAGCATGTTTAAAATACGTAAGTCGTTTTGTTCATCATATTTAAGTAGATAACTCATCAGTTGTTTGCATCAGAGCGATAATTTTTGAGATAGTTATTAAAACTGTTTAAAGGTTGTCAAACGTTGTTTCTCGTTGTATATCCTTTAATTCTAGAGTTAAATTGATAAATAACGTGTACGAATTTGTTTAACGCATTTGTTTTGGTTACTCGACGTCTCCGTTCTCGTGTAGCCTACATATTGCGTTTTTTTTAATTTGCTTACCGGGCTAAAGGTTAGCATGTTTAAAATACGTAAGTCGTTTTGTTCAACAAATTTAAGTAGATAACTCATCAGTTGTTTGCATCAGAGCGACAATTTTTGAGATAGTTATTAAAACTGTTTAAAGGTTGTCAAACGTTGTTTCTCGTTGTATATCCTTTAATTCTAGAGTTAAATTGATAAATAACGTGTACGAATTTGTTTAACGCATTTGTTTTGGTTACTCGACGTCTCCGTTCTCGTGTAGCCTACATATTGCGTTTTTTTTTTAATTTGCTTACCGGGCTAAAGGTTAGCATGTTTAAAATACGTAAGTCGTTTTGTTCATAAAATTTAAGTAGATAACTCATCAGTTGTTTGCATCAGAGCGACAATTTTTGAGATAGTTATTAAAACTGTTTAAAGGTTGTCAAACGTTGTTTCTCGTTGTATATCCTTTAATTCTAGAGTTAAATTGATAAATGACGTGTACGAATTTGTTTAACGCATTTGTTTTGGTTACTCGACGTCTCCGTTCTCGTGTAGCCTACATATTGCGTTTTTTTTTTTAATTTGCTTACCGGGCTAAAGGTTAGCATGTTTAAAATACGTAAGTCGTTTTGTTCATCAAATTTAAGTAGATAACTCATCAGTTGTTTGCATCAGAGCGATAATTTTTGAGATAGTTATTAAAACTGTTTAAAGGTTGTCAAACGTTGTTTCTCGTTGTATATCCTTTAATTCTAGATTTAAATTGATAAATAACGTGTACGAATTTGTTTAACGCATTTGTTTTGGTTACTCGACGTCTCCGTTCTCGTGTAGCCTACATATTGCGTTTTTTTTTTTAATTTGCTTACCGGGCTAAAGGTTAGCATGTTTAAAATACGTAAGTCGTTTTGTTCATCAAATTTAAGTAGATAACTCATCAGTTGTTTGCATCAGAGCGATAATTTTTGAGATAGTTATTAAAACTGTTTAAAGGTTGTCAAACGTTGTTTCTCGTTGTATATCCTTTAATTCTAGAGTTAAATTGATAAATAACGTGTACGAATTTGTTTAACGCATTTGTTTTGGTTACTCGACGTCTCCGTTCTCGTGTAGCCTACATGTTGATAACTCATCAGTTGTTTGCATCAGAGCGATAATTTTTTAGATAGTTATTAAAACTGTTTAAAGGTTGTCAAACGTTGTTTCTCGTTGTATATCCTTTAATTCTAGAGTTAAATTGATAAATAACGTGTACGAATTTGTTTAACGCATTTGTTTTGGTTACTCGACGTCTCCGTTCTCGTGTAGCCTACATATTGCGTTTTTTTTTTAATTTGCTTACCGGGCTAAAGGTTAGCATGTTTAAAATACGTAAGTCGTTTTGTTCATCATATTTAAGTAGATAACTCATCAGTTGTTTGCATCAGAGCGATAATTTTTCAGATAGTTATTAAAACTGTTTAAAGGTTGTCAAACGTTATTTCTCGTTGTATATCCTTTAATTCTAGAGTTAAATTGATAAATAACGTGTACGAATTTGTTTAACGCATTTGTTTTGGTTACTCGACATCTCCGTTCTCGTGTAGCCTACATATTGCGTTTTTTTTTTTAATTTGCTTACCGGGCTAAAGGTTAGCATGTTTAAAATACGTAAGTCGTTTTGTTCATCATATTTAAGTAGATAACTCATCAGTTGTTTGCATCAGAGCGATAATTTTTGAGATAGTTATTAAAACTGTTTAAAGGTTGTCAAACGTTGTTTCTCGTTGTATATCCTTTAATTCTAGAGTTAAATTGATAAATAACGTGTACGAATTTGTTTAACGCATTTGTTTTGGTTACTCGACGTCTCCGTTCTCGTGTAGCCCACATATTGCGTTTTTTTTTTTAATTTGCTTACCGGGCTAAAGGTTAGCATGTTTAAAATACGTAAGTCGTTTTGTTCATCATATTTAAGTAGATAACTCATCAGTTGTTTGCATCAGAGCGATAATTTTTGAGATAGTTATTAAAACTGTTTAAAGGTTGTCAAACGTTGTTTCTCGTTGTATATCCTTTAATTCTAGAGTTAAATTGATAAATAACGTGTACGAATTTGTTTAACGCATTTGTTTTGGTTACTCGACGTCTCCGTTCTCGTGTAGCCTACATATTGCGTTTTTTTTTTAATTTGCTTACCGGGCTAAAGGTTAGCATGTTTAAAATACGTAAGTCGTTTTGTTCAACAAATTTAAGTAGATAGCTCATTAGTTGTTTGCATCAGAGCGATAATTTTTGAGATAGTTATTAAAACTGTTTAAAGGTTGTCAAACGTTGTTTCTCGTTGTATATCCTTTAATTCTAGAGTTAAATTGATAAATAACGTGTACGAATTTGTTTAACGCATTTGTTTTGGTTACTCGACGTCTCCGTTCTCGTGTAGCCTACATATTGCGTTTTTTTTTTAATTTGCTTACCGGGCTAAAGGTTAGCATGCTTAAAATACGTAAGTCGTTTTGTTCATCAAATTTAAGTAGATAACTCATCAGTTGTTTGCATCAGAGCGACAATTTTTTAGATAGTTATTAAAACTGTTTATAGGTTGTCAAACGTTGTTTCTCGTTGTATATCCTTTAATTCTAGAGTTAAATTGATAAATAACGTGTACGAATTTGTTTAACGCATTTCTTTTGGTTACTCGAAGTCTCCGTTCTCGTGTAGCCTACATATTGCGTTTTTTTTTTTATTTGCTTACCGGGCTAAAGGTTAGCATGTTTAAAATACGTAAGTCGTTTTGTTCATCAAATTTGAGTAGATAACTCAGCAGTTGTTTGCATCAGAGCGACAATTTTTGAGATAGTTATTAAAACTGTTTAAAGGTTGTCAAACGTTATTTCTCGTTGTATATCCTTTAATTCTAGAGTTAAATTGATAAATAACGTGTACGAATTTGTTTAACGCATTTGTTTTGGTTACTCGACGTCTTCGTTCTCGTGTAGCCTACATATTGCGTTTTTTTTTTAATTTGCTTACCGGGCTAAAGGTTAGCATGTTTAAAATACGTAAGTCGTTTTGTTCATCAAATTTAAGTAGATAACTCATCAGTTGTTTGCATCAGAGCGACAATTTTTGAGATAGTTATTAAAACTGTTTAAAGGTTGTCAAACGTTGTTTCTCATTGTATATCCTTTAATTCTAGAGTTAAATTGATAAATAACGTATACGAATTTGTTTAACGCATTTGTTTTGGTTACTCGACGTCTCCGTTCTCGTGTAGCCTACATATTGCGTTTTTTTTTTAATTTGCTTACCGGGCTAAAGGTTAGCATGTTTAAAATACGTAAGTCGTTTTGTTCATCATATTTAAGTAGATAACTCATCAGTTGTTTGCATCAGAGCGATAATTTTTGAGATAGTTATTAAAACTGTTTAAAGGTTGTCAAACGTTGTTTCTCGTTGTATATCCTTTAATTCTAGAGTTAAATTGATAAATAACGTGTACGAATTTGTTTAGCGCATTTGTTTTGGTTATTCGACGTCTCCGTTCTCGTGTAGCCCACATATTGCGTTTTTTTTTTAATTTGCTTACCGGGCTAAAGGTTAGCATGTTTAAAATACGTAAGTCGTTTTGTTCATCATATTTAAGTAGATAACTCATCAGTTGTTTGCATCAGAGCGATAATTTTTGAGATAGTTATTAAAACTGTTTAAAGGTTGTCAAACGTTGTTTCTCGTTGTATATCCTTTAATTCTAGAGTTAAATTGATAAATAACGTGTACGAATTTGTTTAACGCATTTGTTTTGGTTACTCGACGTCTCCGTTCTCGTGTAGCCTACATATTGCGTTTTTTTTTTAATTTGCTTACCGGGCTAAAGGTTAGCATGTTTAAAATACGTAAGTCGTTTTGTTCATCATATTTAAGTAGATAACTCATCAGTTGTTTGCATCAGAGCGATAATTTTTGAGATAGTTATTAAAACTGTTTAAAGGTTGTCAAACGTTGTTTCTCGTTGTATATCCTTTAATTCTAGAGTTAAATTGATAAATAACGTGTACGAATTTGTTTAACGCATTTGTTTTGGTTACTCGACGTCTCCGTTCTCGTGTAGCCTACATATTGCGTTTTTTTTAATTTGCTTACCGGGCTAAAGGTTAGCATGTTTAAAATACGTAAGTCGTTTTGTTCAACAAATTTAAGTAGATAGCTCATTAGTTGTTTGCATCAAAGCGATAATTTTTGAGATAGTTATTAAAACTGTTTAAAGGTTGTCAAACGTTGTTTCTCGTTGTATATCCTTTAATTCTAGAGTTAAATTGATAAATAACGTTTACGAATTTGTTTAACGCATTTGTTTTGGTTACTCGACGTCTCCGTTCTCGTGTAGCCTACATATTGCGTTTTTTTTTTTAATTTGCTTACCGGGCTAAAGGTTAGCATGTTTAAAATACGTAAGTCGTTTTGTTCAACAAATTTAAGTAGATAACTCATCAGTTGTTTGCATCAGAGCGATAATTTTTGAGATAGTTATTAAAACTGTTTAAAGGTTGTCAAACGTTGTTTCTCGTTGTATATCCTTTAATTCTAGAGTTAAATTGATAAATAACGTGTACGAATTTGTTTAACGCATTTGTCTTGGTTACTCGACGTCTCCGTTCTCGTGTAGCCTACATATTGCGTTTTTTTTTAATTTGCTTACCGGGCTAAAGGTTAGCATGTTTAAAATACGTAAGTCGTTTTGTTCATCATATTTAAGTAGATAACTCATCAGTTGTTTGCATCTGAGCGATAATTTTTGAGATAGTTATTAAAACTGTTTAAAGGTTGTCAAACGTTGTTTCTCGTTGTATATCCTTTAATTCTAGAGTTAAATTGATAAATACCGTGTATGAATTTGTTTAACGCATTTGTTTTGGTTACTCGACGTCTCCGTTCTCGTGTAGCCTACATATTGCGTTTTTTTTTTTAATTTGCTTACCGGGCTAAAGGTTAGCATGTTTAAAATACGTAAGTCGTTTTGTTCAACAAATTTAAGTAGATAACTCATCAGTTGTTTGCATCAGAGCGATAATTTTTGAGATAGTTATTAAAACTGTTTAAAGGTTGTCAAACGTTGTTTCTCGTTGTATATCCTTTAATTCTAGAGTTAAATTGATAAATAACGTGTACGAATTTGTTTAACGCATTTGTCTTGGTTACTCGACGTCTCCGTTCTCGTGTAGCCTACATATTGCGTTTTTTTTTTAATTTGCCTACCGGGCTAAAGGTTAGCATGTTTAAAATACGTAAGTCGTTTTGTTCATCAAATTTAAGTAGATAACTCATCAGTTGTTTGCATCAGAGCGATAATTTTTGAGATAGTTATTAAAACTGTTTAAAGGTTGTCAAACGTTGTTTCTCGTTGTATATCCTTTAATTCTAGAGTTAAATTGATAAATACCGTGTACGAATTTGTTTAACGCATTTGTTTTGGTTACTCGACGTCTCCGTTCTCGTGTAGCCTACATATTGCGTTTTTTTTTTAATTTGCTTACCGGGCTAAAGGTTAGCATATTTAAAATACGTAAGTCGTTTTGTTCATAAAATTTAAGTAGATAACTCATCAGTTGTTTACATCAGAGCGATAATTTTTGAGATAGGTATTAAAACTGTTTAAAGGTTGTCAAACGTTGTTTCTCGTTGTATATCCTTTAATTCTAGAGTTAAATTGATAAATAACGTGTACGAATTTGTTTAACGCATTTGTTTTGGTTACTCGACGTCTCCGTTCTCGTGTAGCCTACATATTGCGTTTTTTTTTTAATTTGCTTACCGGGCTAAAGGTTAGCATGTTTAAAATACGTAAGTCGTTTTGTTCATCATATTTAAGTAGATAACTCATCAGTTGTTTGCATCAGAGCGATAATTTTTGAGATAGTTATTAAAACTGTTTAAAGGTTGTCAAACGTTGTTTCTCGTTGTATATCCTTTAATTCTAGAGTTAAATTGATAAATAACGTGTACGAATTTGTTTAACGCATTTGTTTTGGTTACTCGACGTCTCCGTTCTCGTGTAGCCTACATATTGCGTTTTTTTTTTAATTTGCTTACCGGGCTAAAGGTTAGCATGTTTAAAATACGTAAGTCGTTTTGTTCATCAAATTTAAGTAGATAACTCATCAGTTGTTTGCATCAGAGCGATAATTTTTGAGATAGTTATTAAAACTGTTTAAAGGTTGTCAAACGTTGTTTCTCGTTGTATATCCTTTAATTCTAGAGTTAAATTGATAAATAACGTGTACGTATTTGTTTAACGCATTTGTTTTGGTTAGTCGACGTCTCCGTTCTCGTGTAGCCTACATGTTGCGTTTTTTTTTTTTAATTTGCTTACCGGGCTAAAGGTTAGCATGTTTAAAATACGTAAGTCGTTTTGTTCATCAAATTTAAGTAGATAACTCATGAGTTGTTTGCATCAGAGCGACAATTTTTGAGATAGTTATTAAAACTTTTTAAAGGTTGTCAAACGTTGTTTCTCGTTGTATATCCTTTAATTCTAGAGTTAAATTGATAAATAACGTGTACGAATTTGTTTAACGCATTTGTTTTGGTTACTCGACGTCTCCGTTCTCGTGTAGCCTACATATTGCGTTTTTTTTTTAATTTGCTTACCGGGCTAAAGGTTAGCATGCTTAAAATACGTAAGTCGTTTTGTTCAACAAATTTAAGTAGATAACTCATCAGTTGTTTGCATCAGAGCGACAATTTTTGAGATAGTTATTAAAACTGTTTAAAGGTTGTCAAACGTTGTTTCTCGTTGTACATCCTTTAATTCTATAGTTAAATTGATAAATAACGTGTACGAATTTGTTTAACGCATTTGGTTTGGTTACTCGACGTCTCCGTTCTCGTGTAGCCTACATATTGCGTTTTTTTTTTTAATTTGCTTACCGGGCTAAAGGTTAGCATGTTTAAAATACGTAAGTCGTTTTGTTCATCAAATTTAAGTAGATAACTCATCAGTTGTTTGCATCAGAGCGATAATTTTTGAGATAGTTATTAAAACTGTTTAAAGGTTGTCAAACGTTGTTTCTCGTTGTATATCCTTTAATTCTAGAGTTAAATTGATAAATAACGTGTACGAATTTGTTTAACGCATTTGTTTTGGTTACTCGACGTCTCCGTTCTCGTGTAGCCTACATATTGCGTTTTTTTTTTAATTTGCTTACCGGGCTAAAGGTTAGCATGTTTAAAATACGTAAGTCGTTTTGTTCATCAAATTTAAGTAGATAACTCATCAGTTGTTTGCATCAGAGCGATAATTTTTGAGATAGTTATTAAAACTGTTTAAAGGTTGTCAAACGTTGTTTCTCGTTGTATATCCTTTAATTCTAGAGTTAAATTGATAAATAACGTGTACGAATTTGTTTAACGCATTTGTTTTGGTTACTCGACGTCTCCGTTCTCGTGTAGCCTACATATTGCGTTTTTTTTTAATTTGCTTACCGGGCTAAAGGTTAGCATGTTTAAAATACGTAAGTCGTTTTGTTCATGAAATTTAAGTAGATAACTCATCAGTTGTTTGCATTAGAGCGATAATTTTTGAGATATTTATTAAAACTGTTTAAAGGTTGTCAAACGTTGTTTCTCGTTGTATATCCTTTAATTCTAGAGTTAAATTGATAAATAACGTGTACGAATTTGTTTAACGCATTTGTTTTGGTTACTCGACGTCTCCGTTCTCGTGTAGCCTACATATTGCGTTTTTTTTTTAATTTGCTTACCGGGCTAAGGGTTAGCATGTTTAAAATACGTAAGTGGTTTTGTTCATCAAATTTAAGTAGATAACTCATCAGTTGTTTGCATCAGAGCGACAATTTTTGAGATAGTTATTAAAACTGTTTAAAGGTTGTCAAACGTTGTTTCTCGTTGTATATCCTTTAATCCTAGAGTTAAATTGATAAATAACGTGTACGAATTTGTTTAACGCATTTGTTTTGGTTACTAGACGTCTCCATTCTCGTGTAGCCTACATATTGCGTTTTTTTTTAATTTGCTTACCGGGCTAAAGGTTAGCATGCTTAAAATACGTAAGTCGTTTTGTTCAACAAATTTAAGTAGATAACTCATCAGTTGTTTGCATCAGAGCGATAATTTTTGAGATAGTTATTAAAACTGTTTAAAGGTTGTCAAACGTTGTTTCTCGTTGTATATCCTTTAATTCTAGAGTTAAATTGATAAATACCGTGTACGAATTTGTTTAACGCATTTGTTTTGGTTACTCGACGTCTCCGTTCTCGTGTAGCCTACATATTGCGTTTTTTTTTTAATTTGCTTACCGGGCTAAAGGTTAGCATATTTAAAATACGTAAGTCGTTTTGTTCATCAAATTTAAGTAGATAACTCATCAGTTGTTTACATCAGAGCGATAATTTTTGAGATAGGTATTAAAACTGTTTAAAGGTTGTCAAACGTTGTTTCTCGTTGTATATCCTTTAATTCTAGAGTTAAATTGATAAATAACGTGTACGAATTTGTTTAACGCATTTGTTTTGGTTACTCGACGTCTCCGTTCTCGTGTAGCCTACATATTGCGTTTTTTTTTTAATTTGCTTACCGGGCTAAAGGTTAGCATGTTTAAAATACGTAAGTCGTTTTGTTCATCATATTTAAGTAGATAACTCATCAGTTGTTTGCATCAGAGCGATAATTTTTGAGATAGTTATTAAAACTGTTTAAAGGTTGTCAAACGTTGTTTCTCGTTGTATATCCTTTAATTCTAGAGTTAAATTGATAAATAACGTGTACGAATTTGTTTAACGCATTTGTTTTGGTTTCTCGACGTCTCCGTTCTCGTGTAGCCTAGATATTGCGTTTTTTTTTTAATTTGCTTACCGGGCTAAAGGTTAGCATGTTTAAAATACGTAAGTCGTTTTGTTCATCAAATTTAAGTAGATAACTCATCAGTTGTTTGCATCAGAGCGATAATTTTGAGATAGTTATTAAAACTGTTTAAAGGTTGTCAAACGTTGTTTCTCGTTGTATATCCTTTAATTCTAGAGTTAAATTGATAAATAACGTGTACGAATTTGTTTAACGCATTTGTTTTGGTTAGTCGACGTCTCCGTTCTCGTGTAGCCTACATGTTGCGTTTTTTTTTTTTTAATTTGCTTACCGGGCTAAAGGTTAGCATGTTTAAAATACGTAAGTCGTTTTGTTCATCAAATTTAAGTAGATAACTCATCAGTTGTTTGCATCAGAGCGACAATTTTTGAGATAGTTATTAAAACTTTTTAAAGGTTGTCAAACGTTGTTTCTCATTGTATATCCTTTAATTCTAGAGTTAAATTGATAAATAACGTGTACGAATTTGTTTAACGCATTTGTTTTGGTTACTCGTCGTCTCCGTTCTCGTGTAGCCTACATATTGCTTTTTTTTTTAATTTGCTTACCGGGCTAAAGGTTAGCATGCTTAAAATACGTAAGTCGTTTTGTTCAACAAATTTAAGTAGATAACTCATCAGTTGTTTGCATCAGAGCGACAATTTTTGAGATAGTTATTAAAACTGTTTAAAGGTTGTCAAACGTTGTTTCTTGTTGTACATCCTTTAATTCTATAGTTAAATTGATAAATAACGTGTACGAATTTGTTTAACGCATTTGTTTTGGTTACTCGACGTCTCCGTTCTCGTGTAGCCTACATATTGCGTTTTTTTTTTTAATTTGCTTACCGGGCTAAAGGTTAGCATGTTTAAAATACGTAAGTCGTTTTGTTCATCAAATTTAAGTAGATAACTCATCAGTTGTTTGCATCAGAGCGATAATTTTTGAGATAGTTATTAAAACTGTTTAAAGGTTGTCAAACGTTGTTTCTCGTTGTATATCCTTTAATTCTAGAGTTAAATTGATAAATAACGTGTACGAATTTGTTTAACGCATTTGTTTTGGTTACTCGACGTCTCCGTTCTCGTGTAGCCTACATATTGCGTTTTTTTTTTAATTTGCTTACCGGGCTAAAGGTTAGCATGTTTAAAATACGTAAGTCGTTTTGTTCATCAAATTTAAGTAGATAACTCATCAGTTGTTTGCATCAGAGCGATAATTTTTGAGATAGTTATTAAAACTGTTTAAAGGTTGTCAAACGTTGTTTCTCGTTGTATATCCTTTAATTCTAGAGTTAAATTGATAAATAACGTGTACGAATTTGTTTAACGCATTTGTTTTGGTTACTCGACGTCTCCGTTCTCGTGTAGCCTACATATTGCGTTTTTTTTTAATTTGCTTACCGGGCTAAAGGTTAGCATGTTTAAAATACGTAAGTCGTTTTGTTCATGAAATTTAAGTAGATAACTCATCAGTTGTTTGCATTAGAGCGATAATTTTTGAGATATTTATTAAAACTGTTTAAAGGTTGTCAAACGTTGTTTCTCGTTGTATATCCTTTAATTCTAGAGTTAAATTGATAAATAACGTGTACGAATTTGTTTAACGCATTTGTTTTGGTTACTCGACGTCTCCGTTCTCGTGTAGCCTACATATTGCGTTTTTTTTTTAATTTGCTTACCGGGCTAAGGGTTAGCATGTTTAAAATACGTAAGTCGTTTTGTTCATCAAATTTAAGTAGATAACTCATCAGTTGTTTGCATCAGAGCGACAATTTTTGAGATAGTTATTAAAACTGTTTAAAGGTTGTCAAACGTTGTTTCTCGTTGTATATCCTTTAATCCTAGAGTTAAATTGATAAATAACGTGTACGAATTTGTTTAACGCATTTGTTTTGGTTACTCGACGTCTCCGTTCTCGTGTAGCCTACATATTGCGTTTTTTTTTTTAATTTGCTTACCGGGCTAAAGGTTAGCATGTTTAAAATACGTAAGTCGTTTTGTTCAACAAATTTAAGTAGATAACTCATCAGTTGTTTGCATCAGAGCGACAATTTTTGAGATAGTTATTAAAACTGTTTAAAGGTTGTCAAACGTTGTTTCTCGTTGTATATCCTTTAATTCTAGAGTTAAATTGATAAATAACGTGTACGAATTTGTTTAACGCATTTGTTTTGGTTACTCGACGTCTCCGTTCTCGTGTAGCCTACATATTGCGTTTTTTTTTTTTAATTTGCTTACCGGGCTAAAGGTTAGCATGTTTAAAATACGTAAGTCGTTTTGTTCAACAAATTTAAGTAGATAACTCATCAGTTGTTTGCATCAGAGCGATAATTTTTGAGATAGTTATTAAAACTGTTTAAAGGTTGTCAAACGTTGTTTCTCGTTGTATATCCTTTAATCCTAGAGTTAAATTGATAAATAACGTGTACGAATTTGTTTAACGCATTTGTTTTAGTTACTCGACGTCTCCGTTCTCGTGTAGCCTACATATTGCGTTTTTTTTTTAATTTGCTTACCGGGCTAAAGGTTAGCATGTTTAAAATACGTAAGTCGTTTTGTTCATCAAATTTAAGTAGATAACTCATCAGTTGTTTGCATCAGAGCGATAATTTTTGAGATAGTTATTAAAACTGTTTAAAGGTTGTCAAACGTTGTTTCTCGTTGTATATCCTTTAATTCTAGAGTTAAATTGATAAATAACGTGTACGAATTTGTTTAACGCATTTGTTTTGGTTACTCGACGTCTCCGTTCTCGTATAGCCTACATATTGCGTTTTTTTTTTAATTTGCTTACCGGGCTAAAGGTTAGCATGTTTAAAATACGTAAGTCGTTTTGTTCATCAAATTTAAGTAGATAACTCATCAGTTGTTTGCATCAGAGCGACAATTTTTGAGATAGTTATTAAAACTGTTTAAAGGTTGTCAAACGTTGTTTCTCGTTGTATATCCTTTAATCCTAGAGTGAAATTGATAAATAACGTGTACGAATTTGTTTAACGCATTTGTTTTGGTTACTCGACGTCTCCGTTCTCGTGTAGCCTACATATTGCGTTTTTTTGTAATTTGCTTACCGTGCTAAAGGTTAGCATGTTTAAAATACGTAAGTCGTTTTGTTCATCAAATTTAAGTAGATAACTCATCAGTTGTTTGCATCAGAGCGATAATTTTTGAGATAGTTATTAAAACTGTTTAAAGGTTGTCAAACGTTGTTTCTCGTTGTATATCCTTTAATTCTAGAGTTAAATTGATAAATAACGTGTACGAATTTGTTTAACGCATTTGTTTTGGTTACTCGACGTCTCCGTTCTCGTGTAGCCTACATATTGCGTTTTTTTTTTAATTTGCTTACCGGGCTAAGGGTTAGCATGTTTAAAATACGTAAGTCGTTTTGTTCATCAAATTTAAGTAGATAACTCATCAGTTGTTTGCATCAGAGCGACAATTTTTGAGATAGTTATTAAAACTGTTTAAAGGTTGTCAAACGTTGTTTCTCGTTGTATATCCTTTAATCCTAGAGTTAAATTGATAAATAACGTGTACGAATTTGTTTAACGCATTTGTTTTGGTTACTCGACGTCTCCGTTCTCGTGTAGCCTGCATATTGCGTTTTTTTTTTTAATTTGCTTACCGGGCTAAAGGTTAGCATGTTTAAAATACGTAAGTCGTTTTGTTCAACAAATTTAAGTAGATAACTCATCAGTTGTTTGCATCAGAGCGACAATTTTTGAGATAGTTATTAAAACTGTTTAAAGGTTGTCAAACGTTGTTTCTCGTTGTATATCCTTTAATTCTAGAGTTAAATTGATAAATAACGTGTACGAATTTGTTTAACGCATTTGTTTTGGTTACTCGACGTCTCCGTTCTCGTGTAGCCCACATATTGCGTTTTTTTTTTAATTTGCTTACCGGGCTAAAGGTTAGCATGTTTAAAATACGTAAGTCGTTTTGTTCATCATATTTAAGTAGATAACTCATCAGTTGTTTGCATCAGAGCGATAATTTTTGAGATAGTTATTAAAACTGTTTAAAGGTTGTCAAACGTTGTTTCTCGTTGTATATCCTTTAATTCTAGAGTTAAATTGATAAATAACGTGTACGAATTTGTTTAACGCATTTGTTTTGGTTACTCGACGTCTCCGTTCTCGTGTAGCCTACATATTGCGTTTTTTTTTTAATTTGCTTACCGGGCTAAAGGTTAGCATGTTTAAAATACGTAAGTCGTTTTGTTCATCATATTTAAGTAGATAACTCATCAGTTGTTTGCATCAGAGCGATAATTTTTGAGATAGTTATTAAAACTGTTTAAAGGTTGTCAAACGTTGTTTCTCGTTGTATATCCTTTAATTCTAGAGTTAAATTGATAAATAACGTGTACGAATTTGTTTAACGCATTTGTTTTGGTTACTCGACGTCTCCGTTCTCGTGATAGCCCACATATTGCGTTTTTTTTTAATTTGCTTACCGGGCTAAAGGTTAGCATGTTTAAAATACGTAAGTCGTTTTGTTCATCATATTTAAGTAGATAACTCATCAGTTGTTTGCATCAGAGCGATAATTTTTGAGATAGTTATTAAAACTGTTTAAAGGTTGTCAAACGTTGTTTCTCGTTGTATATCCTTTAATTCTAGAGTTAAATTGATAAATAACGTGTACGAATTTGTTTAACGCATTTGTTTTGGTTACTTGACGTCTCCGTTCTCGTGTAGCCTACATATTGCGTTTTTTTTTAATTTGCTTACCGGGCTAAAGGTTAGCATGTTGAAAATACGTAAGTCGTTTTGTTCATCATATTTAAGTAGATAACTCATCAGTTGTTTGCATCAGAGCGATAATTTTTGAGATAGTTATTAAAACTGTTTAAAGGTTGTCAAACGTTGTTTCTCGTTGTATATCCTTTAATTCTAGAGTTAAATTGATAAATAGCGTGTACGAATTTGTTTAACGCATTTGTTTTGGTTACTCGACGTCTCCGTTCTCGTGTAGCCTACATATTGCGTTTTTTTTTTTAATTTGCTTACCGGGCTAAAGGTTAGCATGTTTAAAATACGTAAGTCGTTTTGTTCATCATATTTAAGTAGATAACTCATCAGTTGTTTGCATCAGAGCGATAATTTTTGAGATAGTTATTAAAACTGTTTAAAGGTTGTCAAACGTTGTTTCTCGTTGTATATCCTTTAATTCTAGAGTTAAATTGATAAATAACGTGTACGAATTTGTTTAACGCATTTGTTTTGGTTACTCGACGTCTCCGTTCTCGTGTAGCCTACATATTGCGTTTTTTTTTCTAATTTGCTTACCGGGCTAAAGGTTAGCATGTTTAAAATACGTAAGTCGTTTTGTTCAACAAATTTAAGTAGATAACTCATCAGTTGTTTGCATCAGAGCGATAATTTTTGAGATAGTTATTAAAACTGTTTAAAGGTTGTCAAACGTTGTTTCTCGTTGTATATCCTTTAATTCTAGAGTTAAATTGATAAATAACGTGTACGAATTTGTTTAACGCATTTGTTTTGGTTATTCGATGTCTCCGTTCTCGTGTAGCCTACATATTGCGTTTTTTTTTTAATTTGCTTACCGGGCTAAAGGTTAGCATGTTTAAAATACGTAAGTCGTTTTGTTCAACAAATTTAAGTAGATAACTCATCAGCTGTTTGCATCAGAGCGACAATTTTTGAGATAGTTATTAAAACTGTTTAAAGGTTGTCAAACGTTGTTTCTCGTTGTATATCCTTTAATTCTAGAGTTAAATTGATAAATAACGTGTACGAATTTGTTTAACGCATTTGTTTTGGTTACTCGACGTCTCCGTTCTCGTGTAGCCTACATATTGCGTTTTTTTTTTAATTTGCTTACCGGGCTAAAGGTTAGCATGTTTAAAATACGTAAGTCGTTTTGTTCATCATATTTAAGTAGATAACTCATCAGTTGTTTGCATCAGAGCGATAATTTTTGAGATAGTTATTAAAACTGTTTAAAGGTTGTCAAACGTTGTTTCTCGTTGTATATCCTTTAATTCTAGAGTTAAATTGATAAATAACGTGTACGAATTTGTTTAACGCATTTGTTTTGGTTACTCGACGTCTCCGTTCTCGTGTAGCCTACATATTGCGTTTTTTTTTTAATTTTCTTACCGGGCTAAAGGTTAGCATGTTTAAAATACGTAAGTCGTTTTGTTCATCATATTTAAGTAGATAACTCATCAGTTGTTTGCATCAGAGCGATAATTTTTGAGATAGTTATTAAAACTGTTTAAAGGTTGTCAAACGTTGTTTCTCGTTGTATATCCTTTAATTCTAGAGTTAAATTGATAAATAACGTGTACGAATTTGTTTAACGCATTTGTTTTGGTAACTCGACGTCTCCGTTCTCGTGTAGCCTACATATTGGGTTTTTTTTTTTAATTTGCTTACCGGGCTAAAGGTTAGCATGTTTAAAATACGTAAGTCGTTTTGTTCATCAAATTTAAGTAGATAACTCATCAGTTGTTTGCATCAGAGCGATAATTTTTGAGATAGTTATTAAAACTGTTTAAAGGTTGTCAAACGTTGTTTCTCGTTGTATATCCTTTAATCCTAGAGTTAAATTGATAAATAACGTGTACGAATTTGTTTAACGCATTTGTTTTAGTTACTCGACGTCTCCGTTCTCGTGTAGCCTACATATTGCGTTTTTTTTTTAATTTGCTTACCGGGCTAAAGGTTAGCATGTTTAAAATACGTAAGTTGTTTTGTTCATCAAATTTAAGTAGAAAACTCATCAGTTGTTTGCATCAGAGCGATAATTTTTGAGATAGTTATTAAAACTGTTTAAAGGTTGTCAAACGTTGTTTCTCGTTGTATATCCTTTAATTCTAGAGTTAAATTGATAAATAACGTGTACGAATTTGTTTAACGCATTTGTTTTGGTTACTCGACGTCTCCGTTCTCGTGTAGCCTACATATTGCGTTTTTTTTTTAATTTGCTTATCGGGCTAAAGGTTAGCATGTTTAAAATACGTAAGTCGTTTTGTTCATCAAATTTAAGTAGATAACTCATCAGTTGTTTGCATCAGAGCGACAATTTTTGAGATAGTTATTAAAACTGTTTAAAGGTTGTCAAACCTTGTTTCTCGTTGTATATCCTTTAATCCTAGAGTGAAATTGATAAATAACGTGTACGAATTTGTTTAACGCATTTGTTTTGGTTACTCGACGTCTCCGTTCTCGTGTAGCCTACATTTTGCGTTTTTTTTTTAATTTGCTTACCGGGCTAAAGGTTAGCATGTTTAAAATACGTAAGTCGTTTTGTTCATCAAATTTAAGTAGATAACTCATCAGTTGTTTGCATCAGAGCGATAATTTTTAAGATAGTTATTAAAACTGTTTAAAGGTTGTCAAACGTTGTTTCTCGTTGTATATCCTTTAATTCTAGAGTTAAATTGATAAATAACGTGTACGAATTTGTTTAACGCATTTGTTTTGGTTACTCGACGTCTCCGTTCTCGTGTAGCCTACATATTGCGTTTTTTTTTTAATTTGCTTACCGGGCTAAAGGTTAGCATGTTTAAAATACGTAAGTCGTTTTGTTCATCAAATTTAAGTAGATAACTCATCAGTTGTTTGCATCAGAGCGACAATTTTTGAGATAGTTATTAAAACTGTTTAAAGGTTGTCAAACGTTGTTTCTCGTTGTATATCCTTTAATTCTAGAGTTAAATTGATAAATAACGTGTACGAATTTGTTTAACGCATTTGTTTTGGTTACTCGACGTCTCCGTTCTCGTGTAGCCTACATATTGCGTTTTTTTTTTTAATTTGCTTACCGGGCTAAAGGTTAGCATGTTTAAAATACGTAAGTCGTTTTGTTCATCAAATTTAAGTAGATAACTCATCAGTTGTTTGCATCAGAGCGATAATTTTTGAGATAGTTATTAAAACTGTTTAAAGGTTGTCAAACGTTGTTTCTCGTTGTATATCCTTTAATTCTAGAGTTAAATTGATAAATAACGTGTACGAATTTGTTTAACGCATTTGTTTTGGTTACTCGACGTCTCCGTTCTCGTGTAGCCTACATATTGCGTTTTTTTTTTAATTTGCTTACCGGGCTAAAGGTTAGCATGTTTAAAATACGTAAGTCGTTTTGTTCATCAAATTTAAGTAGATAACTCATCAGTTGTTTGCATCAGAGCGATAATTTTTGAGATAGTTATTAAAACTGTTTAAAAGTTGTCAAACGTTTTTTCTCGTTGTATATCCTTTAATTCTAGAGTTAAATTGATAAATAACGTGTACGAATTTGTTTAACGCATTTGTTTTGGTTACTCGACGTCTCCGTTCTCGTGTAGCCTACATATTGCGTTTTTTTTTTAACTTGCTTAACGGGCTAAAGGTTAGCATGTTTAAAATACGTAAGTCGTTTTGTTCATCAAATTTAAGTAGATAACTCATCAGTTGTTTGCATCAGAGCGATAATTTTTGAGATAGTTATTAAAACTGTTTAAAGGTTGTCAAACGTTGTTTCTCGTTGTATATCCTTTAATTCTAGAGTTAAATTGATAAATAACGTGTACGAATTTGTTTAACGCATTTGTTTTGGTTACTCGACGTCTCCGTTCTCGTGTAGCCTACATATTGCGTTTTTTTTTTTAATTTGCTTACCGGGCTAAAGGTTAGCATGCTTAAAATACGTAAGTCGTTTTGTTCAACAAATTTAAGTAGATAACTCATCAGTTGTTTGCATCAGAGCGATAATTTTTGAGATAGTTATTAAAACTGTTTAAAGGTTGTCAAACGTTGTTTCTCGTTGTATATCCTTTAATTCTAGAGTTAAATTGATAAATAACGTGTACGAATTTGTTTAACGCATTTGTTTTGGTTACTCGACGTCTCCGTTCTCGTGTAGCCTACATATTGCGTTTTTTTTTTAATTTGCTAAGTAGATAACTCATCAGCTGTTTGCATCAGAGCGACAATTTTTGAGATAGTTATTAAAACTGTTTAAAGGTTGTCAAACGTTGTTTCTCGTTGTATATCCTTTAATTCTAGAGTTAAATTGATAAATAACGTGTACGAATTTGTTTAACGCATTTGTTTTGGTTACTCGACGTCTCCGTTCTCGTGTAGCCTACATATTGCGTTTTTTTTTTTTAATTTGCTTACCGGGCTAAAGGTTAGCATGTTTAAAATACGTAAGTCGTTTTGTTCATCATATTTAAGTAGATAACTCATCAGTTGTTTGCATCAGAGCGATAATTTTTGAGATAGTTATTAAAACTGTTTAAAGGTTGTCAAACGTTGTTTCTCGTTGTATATCCTTTAATTCTAGAGTTAAATTGATAAATAACGTGTACGAATTTGTTTAACGCATTTGTTTTGGTTACTCGACGTCTCCGTTCTCGTGTAGCCCACATATTGCGTTTTTTTTTTAATTTGCTTACCGGGCTAAAGGTTAGCATGTTTAAAATACGTAAGTCGTTTTGTTCATCATATTTAAGTAGATAACTCATCAGTTGTTTGCATCAGAGCGATAATTTTTGAGATAGTTATTAAAACTCTTTAAAGGTTGTCAAACGTTGTTTCTCGTTGTATATCCTTTAATTCTAGAGTTAAATTGATAAATAACGTGTACGAATTTGTTTAACGCATTTGTTTTGGTTACTCGACGTCTCCGTTCTCGTGTAGCCTACATATTGCGTTTTTTTTTTAATTTGCTTACCGGGCTAAAGGTTAGCATGTTTAAAATACGTAAGTCGTTTTGTTCATCTTATTTAAGTAGATAACTCATCAGTTGTTTGCATCACAGCGATAATTTTTGAGATAGTTATTAAAACTGTTTAAAGGTTGTCAAACTTTTTTTCTCGTTGTATATCCTTTAATTCTAGAGTTAAATTGATAAATAACGTGTACGAATTTGTTTAACGCATTTGTTTTGGTTACTCGACGTCTCCGTTCTCGTGTAGCCTACATATTGCGTTTTTTTTTTAATTTGCTTACCGGGCTAAAGGTTAGCATGTTTAAAATACGTAAGTCGTTTTGTTCATCATATTTAAGTAGATAACTCATCAGTTGTTTGCATCAGAGCGATAATTTTTGAGATAGTTATTAAAACTGTTTAAAGGTTGTCAAACGTTGTTTCTCGTTGTATATCCTTTAATTCTAGAGTTAAGTTGATAAATAACGTGTACGAATTTGTTTAACGCATTTGTTTTGGTTAGTCGACGTCTCCGTTCTCGTGTAGCCTACATATTGCGTTTTTTTTTTAATTTGCTTACCGGGCTAAAGGTTAGCATGTTTAAAATACGTAAGTCGTTTTGTTCAACAAATTTAAGTAGATAACTCATCAGTTGTTTGCATCAGAGCGATAATTTTTGAGATAGTTATTAAAACTGTTTAAAGGTTGTCAAACGTTGTTTCTCGTTGTATATCCTTTAATTCTAGAGTTAAATTGATAAATAACGTGTACGAATTTGTTTAACGCATTTGTTTTGGTTACTCGACGTCTCCGTTCTCGTGTAGCCTACATATTGCGTTTTTTTTTTAATTTGCTTACCGGGCTAAAGGTTAGCATGTTTAAAATACGTAAGTCGTTTTGTTCATCATATTTAAGTAGATAACTCATCAGTTGTTTGCATCAGAGCGATAATTTTTGAGATAGTTATTAAAACTGTTTAAAGGTTGTCAAACGTTGTTTCTCGTTGTATATCCTTTAATTCTAGAGTTAAATTGATAAATAACGTGTACGAATTTGTTTAACGCATTTGTTTTGGTTACTCGACGTCTCCGTTCTCGTGTAGCCTACATATTGCGTTTTTTTTTTAATTTGCTTACCGGGCTAAAGGTTAGCATGTTTAAAATACGTAAGTCGTTTTGTTCATCATATTTAAGTAGATAACTCATCAGTTGTTTGCATCAGAGCGATAATTTTTGAGATAGTTATTAAAACTGTTTAAAGGTTGTCAAACGTTGTTTCTCGTTGTATATCCTTTAATTCTAGAGCTAAATTGATAAATAACGTGTACGAATTTGTTTAACGCATTTGTTTTGGTTACTCGACGTCTCCGTTCTCGTGTAGCCTACATATTGCGTTTTTTTTTTAATTTGCTTACCGGGCTAAAGGTTAGCATGCTTAAAATACGTAAGTCGTTTTGTTCATCAAATTTAAGTAGATAACTCATCAGTTGTTTGCATCAGAGCGATAATTTTTGAGATAGTTATTAAAACTGTTTAAAGGTTGTCAAACGTTGTTTCTCGTTGTATATCCTTTAATTCTAGAGTTAAATTGATAAATAACGTGTAAGAATTTGTTTAACGCATTTGTTTTGGTTACTCGACGTCTCCGTTCTCGTGTAGCCTACATATTGCGTTTTTTTTTTTAATTTGCTTACCGGGCTAAAGGTTAGCATGTTTAAAATACGCAAGTCGTTTTGTTCATCATATTTAAGTAGATAACTCATCAGTTGTTTGCATCAGAGCGATAATTTTTGAGATAGTTATTAAAACTGTTTAAAGGTTGTCAAACGTTGTTTCTCGTTGTATATCCTTTAATTCTAGAGTTAAATTGATAAATAACGTGTACGAATTTGTTTAACGCATTTGTTTTGGTTACTCGACGTCTCCGTTCTCGTGTAGCCTACATATTGCGTTTTTTTTTTTAATTTGCTTACCGGGCTAAATGTTAGCATGTTTAAAATACGTAAGTCGTTTTGTTCATCAAATTTAAGTAGATAACTCATCAGTTGTTCGCATCAGAGCGATAATTTTTGAGATAGTTATTAAAACTGTTTAAAGGTTGTCAAACGTTGTTTCTCGTTGTATATCCTTTAATCCTAGAGTTAAATTGATAAATAACGTGTACGAATTTGTTTAACGCATTTGTTTTGGTTACTCGACGTCTCCGTTCTCGTGTAGCCTACATATTGCGTTTTTTTTTAAATTTGCTTACCGGGCTAAAGGTTAGCATGTTTAAAATACGTAAGTCGTTTTGTTCATCAAATTTAAGTAGATAACTCATCAGTTGTTTGCATCAGAGCGACAATTTTTGAGATAGTTATTAAAACTGTTTAAAGGTTGTCCAACGTTGTTTCTCGTTGTATATCCTTTAATTCTAGAGTTAAATTGATAAATAACGTGTACGAATTTGTTTAACGCATTTGTTTTGGTTACTCGACGTCTCCGTTCTCGTGTAGCCTACATATTGCGTTTTTTTTTTAATTTGCTTACCGGGCTAAAGGTTAGCATGTTTAAAATACGTAAGTCGTTTTGTTCATCAAATTTAAGTAGATAACTCATCAGTTGTTTGCATCAGAGCGATAATTTTTGAGATAGTTATTAAAACTGTTTAAAGGTTGTCAAACGTTGTTTCTCGTTGTATATCCTTTAATTCTAGAGTTAAATTGATAAATAACGTGTACGAATTTGTTTAACGCATTTGTTTTGGTTACTCGACGTCTCCGTTCTCGTGTAGCCTACATATTGCGTTTTTTTTTTTAATTTGCTTACCGGGCTAAAGGTTAGCATGTTTAAAATACGTAAGTCGTTTTGTTCATCATATTTAAGTAGATAACTCATCAGTTGTTTGCATCAGAGCGACAATTTTTGAGATAGTTATTAAAACTGTTTAAAGGTTGTCAAACGTTGTTTCTCGTTGTATATCCTTTAATTCTAGAGTTAAATTGATAAATAACGTGTACGAATTTGTTTAACGCATTTGTTTTGGTTACTCGACGTCTCCGTTCTCGTGTAGCCTACATATTGCGTTTTTTTTTTAATTTGCTTACCGGGCTAAAGGTTAGCATGTTTAAAATACGTAAGTCGTTTTGTTCATCAAATTTAAGTAGATAACTCATCACTTGTTTGCATCAGAGCGACAATTTTTGAGATAGTTATTAAAACTGTTTAAAGGTTGTCAAACGTTGTTTCTCGTTGTATATCCTTTAATCCTAGAGTTAAATCGATAAATAACGTGTACGAATTTGTTTAACGCATTTGTTTTGGTTACTCGACGTCTCCGTTCTCGTGTAGCCTACATATTGCGTTTTTTTTTTAATTTGCTTACCGGGCTAAAGGTTAGCATGTTTAAAATACGTAAGTCGTTTTGTTCATCATATTTAAGTAGATAACTCATCAGTTGTTTGCATCAGAGCGATAATTTTTGAGATAGTTATTAAAACTGTTTAAAGGTTGTCAAACGTTGTTTCTCGTTGTATATCCTTTAATTCTAGAGTTAAATTGATAAATAACGTGTATGAATTTGTTTAACGAATTTTTTTGGTTACTCGACGTCTCCGTTCTCGTGTAGCCTACATATTGCGTTTTTTTTTTAATTTGCTTACCGGGCTAAAGGTTAGCATGTTTAAAATACGTAAGTCGTTTTGTTCATCATATTTAAGTAGATAACTCATCAGTTGTTTGCATCAGAGCGATAATTTTTGAGATAGTTATTAAAACTGTTTAAAGGTTGTCAAACGTTGTTTCTCGTTGTATATCCTTTAATTCTAGAGTTAAATTGATAAATAACGTGTACGAATTTGTTTAACGCATTTGTTTTGGTTACTCGACGTCTCCGTTCTCGTGTAGCCTACATATTGCGTTTTTTTTTTTTTAATTTGCTTACCGGGCTAAAGGTTAGCATGTTTAAAATACGTAAGTCGTTTTGTTCATCATATTTAAGTAGATAACTCATCAGTTGTTTGCATCAGAGCGATAATTTTTGAGATAGTTATTAAAACTGTTTAAAGGTTGTCAAACGTTGTTTCTCGTTGTATATCCTTTAATTCTAGAGTTAAATTGATAAATAACGTGTACGAATTTGTTTAACGCATTTGTTTTGGTTACTCGACGTCTCCGTTCTCGTGTAGCCTACATATTGCGTTTTTTTTTTTAATTTGCTTACCGGGCTAAAGGTTAGCATGTTTAAAATACGTAAGTCGTTTTGTTCAACAAATTTTAGTAGATAACTCATCAGTTGTTTGCATCAGAGCGACAATTTTTGAGATAGTTATTAAAACTGTTTAAAGGTTGTCAAACGTTGTTTCTCGTTGTATATCCTTTAATTCTAGAGTTAAATTGATAAATAACGTGTACGAATTTGTTTAACGCATTTGTTTTGGTTACTCGACGTCTCCGTTCTCGTGTAGCCTACATATTGCGTTTTTTTTTTAATTTGCTTACCGGGCTAAAGGTTAGCATGTTTAAAATACGTAAGTCGTTTTGTTCATCAAATTTAAGTAGGTAACTCATCAGTTGTTTGCATCAGAGCGATAATTTTTGAGATAGTTATTAAAACTGTTTAAAGGTTGTCAAACGTTGTTTCTCGTTGTATATCCTTTAATTCTAGAGTTAAATTGATAAATAACGTGTTCGAATTTGTTTAACGCATTTGTTTTGGTTAATCGACGTCTCCGTTCTCGTGTAGCCTACATATTGGGTTTTTTTTTTTAATTTGCTTACCGGGCTAAAGGTTAGCATGTTTAAAATACGTAAGTCGTTTTGTTCATCATATTTAAGTAGATAACTCATCAGTTGTTTGCATCAGAGCGATAATTTTTGAGATAGTTATTAAAACTGTTTAATGGTTGTCAAACGTTGTTTCTCGTTGTATATCCTTTAATTCTAGAGTTAAATTGATAAATAACGTGTACGAATTTGTTTAACGCATTTGTTTTGGTTACTCGACGTCTCCGTTCTCGTGTAGCCTACATATTGCGTTTTTTTTTAATTTGCTTACCGGGCTAAAGGTTAGCATGTTTAAAATACGTAAGTCGTTTTGTTCATCAAATTTAAGTAGATAACTCATCAGTTGTTTGCATCAGAGCGATAATTTTTGAGATAGTTATTAAAACTGTTTAAAGGTTGTCAAACGTTGTTTCTCGTTGTATATCCTTTAATTCTAGAGTTAAATTGATAAATAACGTGTTCGAATTTGTTTAACGCATTTGTTTTGGTTAATCGACGTCTCCGTTCTCGTGTAGCCTACATATTGGGTTTTTTTTTTTAATTTGCTTACCGGGCTAAAGGTTAGCATGTTTAAAATACGTAAGTCGTTTTGTTCATCATATTTAAGTAGATAACTCATCAGTTGTTTGCATCAGAGCGATAATTTTTGAGATAGTTATTAAAACTGTTTAAAGGTTGTCAAACGTTGTTTCTCGTTGTATATCCTTTAATTCTAGAGTTAAATTGATAAATAACGTGTACGAATTTGTTTAACGCATTTGTTTTGGTTACTCGACGTCTCCGTTCTCGTGTAGCCTACATATTGCGTTTTTTTTTTTTTAATTTGCTTACCGGGCTAAAGGTTAGCATGTTTAAAATACGTAAGTCGTTTTGTTCATCATATTTAAGTAGATAACTCATCAGTTGTTTGCATCAGAGCGATAATTTTTGAGATAGTTATTAAAACTGTTTAAAGGTTGTCAAACGTTGTTTCTCGTTGTATATCCTTTAATTCTAGAGTTAAATTGATAAATAACGTGTACGAATTTGTTTAACGCATTTGTTTTGGTTACTCGACGTCTCCGTTCTCGTGTAGCCTACATATTGCGTTTTTTTTTTAATTTGCTTACCGGGCTAAAGGTTAGCATGTTTAAAATACGTAAGTCGTTTTGTTCAACAAATTTTAGTAGATAACTCATCAGTTGTTTGCATCAGAGCGACAATTTTTGAGATAGTTATTAAAACTGTTTAAAGGTTGTCAAACGTTGTTTCTCGTTGTATATCCTTTAATTCTAGAGTTAAATTGATAAATAACGTGTACGAATTTGTTTAACGCATTTGTTTTGGTTACTCGACGTCTCCGTTCTCGTGTAGCCTACATATTGCGTTTTTTTTTTAATTTGCTTACCGGGCTAAAGGTTAGCATGTTTAAAATACGTAAGTCGTTTTGTTCATCAAATTTAAGTAGGTAACTCATCAGTTGTTTGCATCAGAGCGATAATTTTTGAGATAGTTATTAAAACTGTTTAAAGGTTGTCAAACGTTGTTTCTCGTTGTATATCCTTTAATTCTAGAGTTAAATTGATAAATAACGTGTTCGAATTTGTTTAACGCATTTGTTTTGGTTAATCGACGTCTCCGTTCTCGTGTAGCCTACATATTGGGTTTTTTTTTTTAATTTGCTTACCGGGCTAAAGGTTAGCATGTTTAAAATACGTAAGTCGTTTTGTTCATCATATTTAAGTAGATAACTCATCAGTTGTTTGCATCAGAGCGATAATTTTTGAGATAGTTATTAAAACTGTTTAATGGTTGTCAAACGTTGTTTCTCGTTGTATATCCTTTAATTCTAGAGTTAAATTGATAAATAACGTGTACGAATTTGTTTAACGCATTTGTTTTGGTTACTCGACGTCTCCGTTCTCGTGTAGCCTACATATTGCGTTTTTTTTTAATTTGCTTACCGGGCTAAAGGTTAGCATGTTTAAAATACGTAAGTCGTTTTGTTCATCAAATTTAAGTAGATAACTCATCAGTTGTTTGCATCAGAGCGATAATTTTTGAGATAGTTATTAAAACTGTTTAAAGGTTGTCAAACGTTGTTTCTCGTTGTATATCCTTTAATTCTAGAGTTAAATTGATAAATAACGTGTACGAATTTGTTTAACGCATTTGTTTTGGTTACTCGACGTCTCCGTTCTCGTGTAGCCTACATATTGCGTTTTTTTTTTTTAATTTGCTTGCCGGGCTAAAGGTTAGCATGTTTAAAATACGTAAGTCGTTTTGTTCATCATATTTAAGTAGATAACTCATCAGTTGTTTGCATCAGAGCGATAATTTTTGAGGTAGTTATTAAAACTGTTTAAAGGTTGTCAAACGTTGTTTCTCGTTGTATATCCTTTAATTCTAGAGTTAAATTGATAAATACTGTGTACGAATTTGTTTAACGCATTTGTTTTGGTTACTCGACGTCTCCGTTCTCGTGTAGCCTACATATTGCGTTTTTTTTTTAATTTGCTTACAGGGCTAGAGATTAGCATGTTTAAAATACGTAAGTCGTTTTGTTCATCATATTTAAGTAGATAACTCATCAGTTGTTTGCATCAGAGCGACAATTTTTGAGATAGTTATTAAAACTGTTTAAAGGTTGTCAAACGTTGTTTCTCGTTGTATATCCTTTAATTCTAGAGTTAAATTGATAAATAACGTGTACGAATTTGTTTAACGCATTTGTTTTGGTTACTCGACGTCTCCGTTCTCGTGTAGCCTACATATTGCGTTTTTTTTTTTTTAATTTGCTTACCGGGCTAAAGGTTAGCATGTTTAAAATACGTAAGTCGTTTTGTTCATCAAATTTAAGTAGATAACTCATCAGTTGTTTGCATCAGAGCGATAATTTTTGAGATAGTTATTAAAACTGTTTAAAGGTTGTCAAACGTTGTTTCTCGTTGTATATCCTTTAAGTCTAGAGTTAATTTGATAAATAACGTGTACGAATTTGTTTAACGCATTTGTTTTGGTTACTCGACGTCTCCGTTCTCGTGTAGCCTACATATTGCGTTTTTTTTTTAATTTGCTTACCGGGCTAAAGGTTAGCATGTTTAAAATACGTAAGTCGTTTTGTTCATCATATTTAAGTAGATAATTGCATCAGAGCGATAATTTTTGAGATAGTTATTAAAACTGTTTAAAGGTTGTCAAACGTTGTTTCTCGTTGTATATCCTTTAATTCTAGAGTTAAATTGATAAATAACGTGTACGAATTTGTTTAACGCATTTGTTTTGGTTACTCGACGTCTCCGTTCTCGTGTAGCCTACATATTGCGTTTTTTTTTTTAATTTGCTTACCGGGCTAAAGGTTAGTTGTTTGCATCAGAGCGACAATTTTTGAGATAGTTATTAAAACTGTTTAAAGGTTGTCAAACGTTGTTTCTCGTTGTATATCCTTTAATTCTAGAGTTAAATTGATAAATAACGTGTACGAATTTGTTTAACGCATTTGTTTTGGTTACTCGACGTCTCCGTTCTCGTGTAGCCTACATATTGCGTTTTTTTTTATTTGCTTACCGGGCTAAAGGTTAGCATGTTTAAAATACGTAAGTCGTTTTGTTCATCAAATTTAAGTAGATAACTCATCAGTTGTTTGCATCAGAGCGATAATTTTTGAGATAGTTATTAAAACTGTTTAAAGGTTGTCAAACGTTGTTTCTCGTTGTATATCCTTTAATTCTAGAGTTAATTTGATAAATAACGTGTACGAATTTGTTTAACGCATTTGTTTTGGTTACTCGACGTCTCCGTTCTCGTGTAGCCTACATATTGCGTTTTTTTTTTAATTTGCTTACCGGGCTAAAGGTTAGCATGTTTAAAATACGTAAGTCGTTTTGTTCATCATATTTAAGTAGATAATTGCATCAGAGCGATAATTTTTGAGATAGTTATTAAAACTGTTTAAAGGTTGTCAAACGTTGTTTCTCGTTGTATATCCTTTAATTCTAGAGTTAAATTGATAAATAACGTGTACGAATTTGTTTAACGCATTTGTTTTGGTTACTCGACGTCTCCGTTCTCGTGTAGCCTACATATTGCGTTTTTTTTTTTAATTTGCTTGCCGGGCTAAAGGTTAGCATGTTTAAAATACGTAAGTCGTTTTGTTCATCAAATTTAAGTAGATAACTCATCAGTTGTTTGCATCAGAGCGATAATTTTTGAGATAGTTATTAAAACTGTTTAAAGGTTGTCAAACGTTGTTTCTCGTTGTATATCCTTTAATTCTAGAGTTAAATTGATAAATAACGTGTACGAATTTGTTTAACGCATTTGTTTTGGTTACTCGACGTCTCCGTTCTCGTGTAGCCTACATATTGCGTTTTTTTTTTAATTTGCTTACCGGGCTAAAGGTTAGCATGTTTAAAATACGTAAGTCGTTTTGTTCATCATATTTAAGTAGATAACTCATCAGTTGTTTGCATCAGAGCGATAATTTTTGAGATAGTTATTAAAACTGTTTAAAGGTTTTCAAACGTTGTTTCTCGTTGTATATCCTTTAATTCTAGAGTTAAATTGATAAATAACGTGTACGAATTTGTTTAACGCATTTGTTTTGGTTACTCGACGTCTCCGTTCTCGTGTAGCCTACATATTGCGTTTTTTTTTTAATTTGCTTACCGGGCTAAAGGTTAGCATGTTTAAAATACGTAAGTCGTTTTGTTCATCAAATTTAAGTAGATAACTCATCAGTTGTTTGCATCAGAGCGATAATTTTTGAGATAGTTATTAAAACTGTTTAAAGGTTGTCAAACGTTATTTCTCGTTGTATATCCTTTAATTCTAGAGTTAAATTGATAAATAACGTGTACGAATTTGTTTAACGCATTTGTTTTGGTTACTCGACGTCTCCGTTCTCGTGTAGCCTACATATTGCGTTTTTTTTTAATTTGCTTACCGGGCTAAAGGTTAGCAAGTTTAAAATACGTAAGTCGTTTTGTTCATCAAATTTAAGTAGATAACTCATCAGTTGTTTGCATCAGAGCGACAATTTTTGAGATAGTTATTAAAACTGTTTAAAGGTTGTCAAACGATGTTTCTCGTTGTATATCCTTTAATTCTAGAGTTAAATTGATAAATAACGTGTACGAATTTGTTTAACGCATTTGTTTTGGTTACTCGACGTCTCCGTTCTCGTGTAGCCTACATATTGCGTTTTTTTTTTAATTTGCTTACCGGGCTAAAGGTTAGCATGTTTAAAATACGTAAGTCGTTTTGTTCATCATATTTAAGTAGATAACTCATCAGTTGTTTGCATCAGAGCGATAATTTTTGAGATAGTTATTAAAACTATTTAAAGGTTGTCAAACGTTGTTTCTCGTTGTATATCCTTTAATTCTAGAGTTAAATTGATAAATAACGTGTACGAATTTGTTTAACGCATTTGTTTTGGTTACTCGACGTCTCCGTTCTCGTGGAGCCTACATATTGCGTTTTTTTTTAATTTGCTTACCGGGCTAAAGGTTAGCATGTTTAAAATACGTAAGTCGTTTTGTTCATCAAATTTAAGTAGATAACTCATCAGTTGTTTGCATCAGAGCGACAATTTTTGAGATAGTTATTAAAACTGTTTAAAGGTTGTCAAACGTTGTTTCTCGTTGTATATCCTTTAATTCTAGAGTTAAATTGACAAATAACGTGTACGAATTTGTTTAACGCATTTGTTTTGGTTACTCGACGTCTTCGTTCTCGTGTAGCCTACATATTGCGTTTTTTTTTTAATTTGCTTACCGGGCTAAAGGTTAGCATGTTTAAAATACGTAAGTCGTTTTGTTCATCAAATTTAAGTAGATAACTCATCAGTTGTTTGCATCAGAGCGACAATTTTTGAGATAGTTATTAAAACTGTTTAAAGGTTGTCAAACGTTGTTTCTCGTTGTATATCCTTTAATTCTAGAGTTAAATTGATAAATAACGTGTACGAATTTGTTTAACGCATTTGTTTTGGTTACTCGACGTCTCCGTTCTCGTGTAGCATACATATTGCGCTTTTTTTTTAATTTGCTTACCGGGCTAAAGGTTAGCATGCTTAAAACACGTAAGTCGTTTTGTTCAACAAATTTAAGTAGATAACTCATCAGTTGTTTGCATCAGAGCGATAATTTTTGAGATAGTTATTAAAACTGTTTAAATGTTGTCAAACGTTGTTTCTCGTTGTATATCCTTTAATTCTAGAGTTAAATTGATAAATAACGTGTAAGAATTTGTTTAACGCATTTGTTTTGGTTACGCGACGTCTCCGTTCTCGTGTAGCCTACATATTGCGTTTTTTTTTTAATTTGCTTACCGGGCTAAAGGTTAGCATGTTTAAAATACGTAAGTCGTTTTGTTCATCATATTTAAGTAGATAACTCATCAGTTGTTTGCATCAGAGCGATAATTTTTGAGATAGTTATTAAAACTGTTTAAAGGTTGTCAAACGTTGTTTCTCGTTGTATATCCTTTAATTCTAGAGTTAAATTGATAAATAACGTGTACGAATTTGTTTAACGCATTTGTTTTGGTTACTCGACGTCTCCGTTCTCGTGTAGCCTACATATTGCGTTTTTTTTTTAATTTGCTTACCGGGCTAAAGGTTAGCATGTTTAAAATACGTAAGTCGTTTTGTTCATCATATTTAAGTAGATAACTCATCAGTTGTTTGCATCAGAGCTATAATTTTTGAGATAGTTATTAAAACTGTTTAAAGGTTGTCAAACGTTGTTTCTCGTTGTATATCCTTTAATTCTAGAGTTAAATTGATAAATAACGTGTACGAATTTGTTTAACGCATTTGTTTTTGTTACTCGACGTCTCCGTTCTCGTGTAGCCTACATATTGCGTTTTTTTTTAATTTGTTTACCGGGCTAAAGGTTAGCATGTTTAAAATACGTAAGTCGTTTTGTTCATCAAATTTAAGTAGATAACTCATCAGTTGTTTGCATCAGAGCGATAATTTTTGAGATAGTTATTAAAACTGTTTAAAGGTTGTCAAACGTTGTTTCTCGTTGTATATCCTTTAATTCTAGAGTTAAATTGATAAATAACGTGTACGAATTTGTTTAACGCATTTGTTTTGGTTACTCGACGTCTCTGTTCTCGTGTAGCCTACATATTGCGTTTTTTTTTTAATTTGCTTACCGGGCTAAAGGTTAGCATGTTTAAAATACGTAAGTCGTTTTGTTCATCAAATTTAAGTAGATAACTCATCAGTTGTTTGCATCAGAGCGATAATTTTTGAGATAGTTATTAAAACTGTTTAAAGGTTGTCAAACGTTGTTTCTCGTTGTATATCCTTTAATTCTAGAGTTAAATTGATAAATAACGTGTACGAATTTGTTTAACGCATTTGTTTTGGTTACTCGACGTCTCCGTTCTCGTGTAGCCTACATATTGCGTTTTTTTTTTAATTTGCTTACCGGGCTAAAGGTTAGCATGCTTAAAATACGTAAGTCGTTTTGTTCATCAAATTTAAGTAGATAACTCATCAGTTGTTTGCATCAGAGCGATAATTTTTGAGATAGTTATTAAAACTGTTTAAAGGTTGTCAAACGTTGTTTCTCGTTGTATATCCTTTAATTCTAGAGTTAAATTGATAAATAACGTGTACGAATTTGTTTAACGCATTTGTTTTGGTTACTCGACGTCTCCGTTCTCGTGTAGCCCACATATTGCGTTTTTTTTTAAATTTGCTTACCGGGCTAAAGGTTAGCATGTTTAAAATACGTAAGTCGTTTTGTTCATCATATTTAAGTAGATAACTCATCAGTTGTTTGCATCAGAGCGATAATTTTTGAGATAGTTATTAAAACTGTTTAAAGGTTGTCAAACGTTGTTTCTCGTTGCATATCCTTTAATTCTAGAGTTAAATTGATAAATAACGTGTACGAATTTGTTTAACGCATTTGTTTTGGTTACTCGACGTCTCCGTTCTCGTGTAGCCTACATATTGCGTTTTTTTTTAATTTGCTTACCGGGCTAAAGGTTAGCATGTTTAAAATACGTAAGTCGTTTTGTTCATCATATTTAAGTAGATAACTCATCAGTTGTTTGCATCAGAGCGATAATTTTTGAGATAGTTATTAAAACTGTTTAAAGGTTGTCAAACGTTGTTTCTCGTTGTATATCCTTTAATTCTAGAGTTAAATTGATAAATAACGTATACGAATTTGTTTAACGCATTTGTTTTGGTTACTCGACGTCTCCGTTCTCGTGTAGCCTACATATTGCGTTTTTTTTTTAATTTGCTTACCGGGCTAAAGGTTAGCATGTTTAAAATACGTAAGTCGTTTTGTTCATCATATTTAAGTAGATAACTCATCAGTTGTTTGCATCAGAGCGATAATTTTTGAGATAGTTATTAAAACTGTTTAAAGGTTGTCAAACGTTGTTTCTCGTTGTATATCCTTTAATTCTAGAGTTAAATTGATAAATAACGTGTACGAATTTGTTTAACGCATTTGTTTTGGTTACTCGACGTCTCCGTTCTCGTTTAGCCTACATATTGCGTTTTTTTTTTTTAATTTGCTTACCGGGCTAAAGGTTAGCATGTTTAAAATACGTAAGTCGTTTTGTTCAACAAATTTAAGTAGATAACTCATCAGTTGTTTGCATCAGAGCGATAATTTTTGAGATAGTTATTAAAACTGTTTAAAGGTTGTCAAACGTTGTTTCTCGTTGTATATCCTTTAATTCTAGAGTTAAATTGATAAATAACGTGTACGAATTTGTTTAACGCATTTGTTTTGGTTACTCGACGTCTCCGTTCTCGTGTAGCCTACATATTGCGTTTTTTTTTTAATTTGCTTACCGGGCTAAAGGTTAGCATGTTTAAAATACGTAAGTCGTTTTGTTCATCATATTTAAGTAGATAACTCATCAGTTGTTTGCATCAGAGCGATAATTTTTGAGATAGTTATTAAAACTGTTTAAAGGTTGTCAAACGTTGTTTCTCGTTGTATATCCTTTAATTCTAGAGTTAAATTGATAAATAACGTGTACGAATTTGTTTAACGCATTTGGTTTGGTTACTCGACGTCTCCGTTCTCGTGTAGCCTACATATTGCGTTTTTTTTTTAATTTGCTTACCGGGCTAAAGGTTAGCATGTTTAAAATACGTAAGTCGTTTTGTTCATCATATTTAAGTAGATAACTCATCAGTTGTTTGCATCAGAGCGATAATTTTTGAGATAGTTATTAAAACTGTTTAAAGGTTGTCAAACGTTGTTTCTCGTTGTATATCCTTTAATTCTAGAGTTAAATTGATAAATAACGTGTACGAATTTGTTTAACGCATTTGTTTTGGTTACTCGACGTCTCCGTTCTCGTGTAGCCTACATATTGCGTTTTTTTTTTAATTTGCTTACCGGGCTAAAGGTTAGCATGCTTAAAATACGTAAGTCGTTTTGTTCATCAAATTTAAGTAGATAACTCATCAGTTGTTTGCATCAGAGCGATAATTTTTGAGATAGTTATTAAAACTGTTTAAAGGTTGTCAAACGTTGTTTCTCGTTGTATATCCTTTAATTCTAGAGTTAAATTGATAAATAACGTGTAGGAATTTGTTTAACGCATTTGTTTTGGTTACTCGACGTCTCCGTTCTCGTGTAGCCTACATATTGCGTTTTTTTTTAATTTGCTTACCGGGCTAAAGGTTAGCATGTTTAAAATACGTAAGTCGTTTTGTTCATCATATTTAAGTAGATAACTCATCAGTTGTTTGCATCAGAGCGATAATTTTTGAGATAGTTATTAAAACTGTTCAAAGGTTGTCAAACGTTGTTTCTCGTTGTATATCCTTTAATTCTAGAGTTAAATTGATAAATAACGTGTACGAATTTGTTTAACGCATTTGTTTTGGTTACTCGACGTCTCCGTTCTCGTGTAGCCTACATATTGCGTTTTTTTTTTAATTTGCTTACCGGGCTAAAGGTTAGCATGTTTAAAATACGTAAGTCGTTTTGTTCATCAAATTTAAGTAGATAACTCATCATTTGTTCGCATCAGAGCGATAATTTTTGAGATAGTTATTAAAACTGTTTAAAGGTTGTCAAACGTTGTTTCTCGTTGTATATCCTTTAATCCTAGAGTTAAATTGATAAATAACGTGTACGAATTTGTTTAACGCATTTGTTTTGGTTACTCGACGTCTCCGTTCTCGTGTAGCCTACATATTGCGTTTTTTTTTAATTTGCTTACCGGGCTAAAGGTTAGCATGTTTAAAATACGTAAGTCGTTTTGTTCATCAAATTTAAGTAGATAACTCATCAGTTGTTTGCATCAGAGCGACAATTTTTGAGATAGTTATTAAAACTGTTTAAAGGTTGTCAAACGTTGTTTCTCGTTGTATATCCTTTAATTCTAGAGTTAGATTGATAAATAACGTGTACGAATTTGTTTAACGCATTTGTTTTGGTTACTCGACGTCTCCGTTCTCGTGTAGCCTACATATTGGGTTTTTTTTTTTAATTTGCTTACCGGGCTAAAGGTTAGCATGTTTAAAATACGTAAGTCGTTTTGTTCATCAAATTTAAGTAGATAACTCATCAGTTGTTTGCATCAGAGCGATAATTTTTGAGATAGGTATTAAAACTGTTTAAAGGTTGTCAAACGTTGTTTCTCGTTGTATATCCTTTAATTCTAAAGTTAAATTGATAAATAACGTGTACGAATTTGTTTAACGCATTTGTTTTGGTTACTCGACGTCTCCGTTCTCGTGTAGCCTACATATTGCGTTTTTTTTTTTTAATTTGCTTACCGGGCTAAAGGTTAGCATGTTTAAAATACGTAAGTCGTTTTGTTCATCATATTTAAGTAGATAACTCATCAGTTGTTTGCATCAGAGCGACAATTTTTGAGATAGTTATTAAAACTGTTTAAAGGTTGTCAAACGTTGTTTCTCGTTGTATATGCTTTAATTCTAGAGTTAAATTGATAAATAACGTGTACGAATTTGTTTAACGCATTTGTTTTGGTTACTCGACGTCTCCGTTCTCGTGTAGCCTACATATTGCGTTTTTTTTTTAATTTGCTTACCGGGCTAAAGGTTAGCATGTTTAAAATACGTAAGTCGTTTTGTTTATCAAATTTAAGTAGATAACTCATCAGTTGTTTGCATCAGAGCGACAATTTTTGAGATAGTTATTAAAACTGTTTAAAGGTTGTCAAACGTTGTTTCTCGTTGTATATCCTTTAATCCTAGAGTTAAATTGATAAATAACGTGTACGAATTTGTTTACCGCATTTGTTTTGGTTACTCGACGTCTCCGTTCTCGTGTAGCCTACATATTGCGTTTTTTTTTTAATTTGCTTACCGGGCTAAAGGTTAGCATGTTTAAAATACGTAAGTCGTTTTGTTCATCATATTTAAGTAGATAACTCATCAGTTGTTTGCATCAGAGCGATAATTTTTGAGATAGTTATTAAAACTGTTTAAAGGTTGTCAAACGTTGTTTCTCGTTGTATATCCTTTAATTCTAGAGTTAAATTGATAAATAACGTGTACGAATTTGTTTAACGAATTTTTTTGGTTACTCGACGTCTCCGTTCTCGTGTAGCCTACATATTGCGTTTTTTTTTTAATTTGCTTACCGGGCTAAAGGTTAGCATGTTTAAAATACGTAAGTCGTTTTGTTCATCATATTTAAGTAGATAACTCATCAGTTGTTTGCATCAGAGCGATAATTTTTCAGATAGTTATTAAAACTGTTTAAAGGTTGTCAAACGTTGTTTCTCGTTGTATATCCTTTAATTCTAGAGTTAAATTGATAAATAACGTGTACGAATTTGTTTAACGCATTTGTTTTGGTTACTCGACGTCTCCGTTCTCGTGTAGCCTACATATTGCGTTTTTTTTTTTTAATTTGCTTACCGGGCTAAAGGTTAGCATATTTAAAATACGTAAGTCGTTTTGTTCATCATATTTAAGTATATAACTCATCAGTTGTTTGCATCAGAGCGATAATTTTTGAGATAGTTATTAAAACTGTTTAAAGGTTGTCAAACGTTGTTTCTCGTTGTATATCCTTTAATTCTAGAGTTAAATTGATAAATAACGTGTACGAATTTGTTTAACGCATTTGTTTTGGTTACTCGACGTCTCCGTTCTCGTGTAGCCTACATATTGCGTTTTTTTTTTAATTTGCTTACCGGGCTAAAGGTTAGCATGTTTAAAATACGTAAGTCGTTTTGTTCAACAAATTTAAGTAGATAACTCATCAGTTGTTTGCATCAGAGCGACAATTTTTGAGATAGTTATTAAAACTGTTTAAAGGTTGTCAAACGTTGTTTCTCGTTGTATATCCTTTAATTCTAGAGTTAAATTGATAAATAACGTGTACGAATTTGTTTAACGCATTTGTTTTGGTTACTCGACGTCTCCGTTCTCGTGTAGCCTACATATTGCGTTTTTTTTTTAATTTGCTTACCGGGCTAAAGGTTAGCATGTTTAAAATACGTAAGTCGTTTTGTTCATCAAATTTAAGTAGGTAACTCATCAGTTGTTTGCATCAGAGCGATAATTTTTGAGATAGTTATTAAAACTGTTTAAAGGCTGTCAAACGTTGTTTCTCGTTGTATATCCTTTAATTCTAGAGTTAAATTGATAAATAAAGTGTACGAATTTGTTTAACGCATTTGTTTTGGTTACTCGACGTCTCCGTTCTCGTGTAGCCTACATATTGCGTTTTTTTTTTAATTTGCTTACCGGGCTAAAGGTTAGCATGTTTAAAATACGTAAGTCGTTTTGTTCATCAAATTTAAGTAGGTAACTCATCAGTTGTTTGCATCAGAGCGATAATTTTTGAGATAGTTATTAAAACTGTTTAAAGGTTGTCAAACGTTGTTTCTCGTTGTATATCCTTTAATTCTAGAGTTAAATTGATAAATAACGTGTACGAATTTGTTTAACGCATTTGTTTTGGTTACTCGACGTCTCCGTTCTCGTGTAGCCTACATATTGCGTTTTTTTTTTAATTTGCTTACCGGGCTAAAGGTTAGCATGTTTAAAATACGTAAGTCGTTTTGTTTATCAAATTTAAGTAGATAACTCATCAGTTGTTTGCATCAGAGCGACAATTTTTGAGATAGTTATTAAAACTGTTTAAAGGTTGTCAAACGTTGTTTCTCGTTGTATATCCTTTAATCCTAGAGTTAAATTGATAAATAACGTGTACGAATTTGTTTAACGCATTTGTTTTGGTTACTCGACGTCTCCGTTCTCGTGTAGCCTACATATTGCGTTTTTTTTTTAATTTGCTTACCGGGCTAAAGGTTAGCATGTTTAAAATACGTAAGTCGTTTTGTTCATCATATTTAAGTAGATAACTCATCAGTTGTTTGCATCAGAGCGATAATTTTTGAGATAGTTATTAAAACTGTTTAAAGGTTGTCAAACGTTGTTTCTCGTTGTATATCCTTTAATTCTAGAGTTAAATTGATAAATAACGTGTACGAATTTGTTTAACGAATTTTTTTGGTTACTCGACGTCTCCGTTCTCGTGTATCCTACATATTGCGTTTTTTTTTTAATTTGCTTACCGGGCTAAAGGTTAGCATGTTTAAAATACGTAAGTCGTTTTGTTCATCATATATAAGTAGATAACTCATCAGTTGTTTGCATCAGAGCGATAATTTTTGAGATAGTTATTAAAACTGTTTAAAGGTTGTCAAACGTTGTTTCTCGTTGTATATCCTTTAATTTTAGAGTTAAATTGATAAATAACGTGTACGAATTTGTTTAACGCATTTGTTTTGGTTACTCGACGTCTCCGTTCTCGTGTAGCCTACATATTGCGTTTTTTTTTTTTAATTTGCTTACCGGGCTAAAGGTTAGCATATTTAAAATACGTAAGTCGTTTTGTTCATCATATTTAAGTATATAACTCATCAGTTGTTTGCATCAGAGCGATAATTTTTGAGATAGTTATTAAAACTGTTTAAAGGTTGTCAAACGTTGTTTCTCGTTGTATATCCTTTAATTCTAGAGTTAAATTGATAAATAACGTGTACGAATTTGTTTAACGCATTTGTTTTGGTTACTCGACGTCTCCGTTCTCGTGTAGCCTACATATTGCGTTTTTTTTTTAATTTGCTTACCGGGCTAAAGGTTAGCATGTTTAAAATACGTAAGTCGTTTTGTTCAACAAATTTAAGTAGATAACTCATCAGTTGTTTGCATCAGAGCGACAATTTTTGAGATAGTTATTAAAACTGTTTAAAGGTTGTCAAACGTTGTTTCTCGTTGTATATCCTTTAATTCTAGAGTTAAATTGATAAATAACGTGTACGAATTTGTTTAACGCATTTGTTTTGGTTACTCGACGTCTCCGTTTTCGTGTAGCCTACATATTGCGTTTTTTTTTTAATTTGCTTACCGGGCTAAAGGTTAGCATGTTTAAAATACGTAAGCCGTTTTGTTCATCAAATTTAAGTAGGTAACTCATCAGTTGTTTGCATCAGAGCGATAATTTTTGAGATAGTTATTAAAACTGTTTAAAGGTTGTCAAACGTTGTTTCTCGTTGTATATCCTTTAATTCTAGAGTTAAATTGATAAATAACGTGTACGAATTTGTTTAACGCATTTGTTTTGGTTACTCGACGTCTCCGTTCTCGTGTAGCCTACATATTGCGTTTTTTTTATAATTTGCTTACCGGGCTAAAGGTTAGCATGTTTAAAATACGTAAGTCGTTTTGTTCATCATATTTAAGTAGATAACTCATCAGTTGTTTGCATCAGAGCGATAATTTTTGAGATAGTTATTAAAACTGTTTAAAGGTTGTCAAACGTTGTTTCTCGTTGTATATCCTTTAATTCTAGAGTTAAATTGATAAATAACGTGTACGAATTTGTTTAACGCATTTGTTTTGGTTACTCGACGTCTCCGTTCTCGTGTAGCCTACATATTGCGTTTTTTTTTTAATTTGCTTACCGGGCTAAAGGTTAGCATGTTTAAAATACGTAAGTCGTTTTGTTCATCAAATTTAAGTAGATAACTCATCAGTTGTTTGCATCAGAGCGATAATTTTTGAGATAGTTATTAAAACTGTTTAAAGGTTGTCAAACGTTGTTTCTCGTTGTATATCCTTTAATTCTAGAGTTAAATTGATAAATAACGTGTACGAATTTGTTTAACGCATTTGTTTTGGTTACTCGACGTCTCCGTTCTCGTGTAGCCTACATATTGCGTTTTTTTTTTAATTTGCTTACCGGGCTAAAGGTTAGCATGTTTAAAATACGTAAGTCGTTTTGTTCATCATATTTAAGTAGATAACTCATCAGTTGTTTGCATCAGAGCGATAATTTTTGAGGTAGTTATTAAAACTATTTAAAGGTTGTCAAACGTTGTTTCTCGTTGTATATCCTTTAATTCTAGAGTTAAATTGATAAATAACGTGTACGAATTTGTTTAACGCATTTGTTTTGGTTACTCGACGTCTCCGTTCTCGTGTAGCCTACATATTGCGTTTTTTTTTTAATTTGCTTACCGGGCTAGAGGTTAGCATGTTTAAAATACGTAAGTCGTTTTGTTCATCATATTTAAGTAGATAACTCATCAGTTGTTTGCATCAGAGCGACAATTTTTGAGATAGTTATTAAAACTGTTTAAAGGTTGTCAAACGTTGTTTCTCGTTGTATATCCTTTAATTCTAGAGTTAAATTGATAAATAACGTGTACGAATTTGTTTAACGCATTTGTTTTGGTTACTCGATGTCTCCGATCTCGTGTAGCCTACATATTGCGTTTTTTTTTATTTGCTTACCGGGCTAAAGGTTAGCATGTTTAAAATACGTAAGTCGTTTTGTTCATCAAATTTAAGTAGATAACTCATCAGTTGTTTGCATCAGAGCGATAATTTTTGAGATAGTTATTAAAACTGTTTAAAGGTTGTCAAACGTTGTTTCTCGTTGTATATCCTTTAATTCTAGAGTTAATTTGATAAATAACGTGTACGAATTTGTTTAACGCATTTGTTTTGGTTACTCGACGTCTCCGTTCTCGTGTAGCCTACATATTGCGTTTTTTTTTTTAATTTGCTTACCGGGCTAAAGGTTAGCATGTTTAAAATACGTAAGTCGTTTTGTTCATCATATTTAAGTAGATAATTGCATCAGAGCGATAATTTTTGAGATAGTTATTAAAACTGTTTAAAGGTTGTCAAACGTTGTTTCTCGTTGTATATCCTTTAATTCTAGAGTTAAATTGATAAATAACGTGTACGAATTTGTTTGACGCATTTGTTTTGGTTACTCGACGTCTCCGTTCTCGTGTAGCCTATATATTGCGTTTTTTTTTTTAATTTGCTTACCGGGCTAAAGGTTAGCATGTTTAAAATACGTAAGTCGTTTTGTTCATCATATTTAAGTAGACAACTCATCAGTTGTTTGCATCAGAGCGATAATTTTTTAGATAGTTATGAAAACTGTTTAAAGGTTGTCAAACGTTGTTTCTCGTTGTATATCCTTTAATTCTAGAGTTAAATTGATAAATAACGTGTACGAATTTGTTTAACGCATTTGTTTTGGTTACTCGACGTCTCCGTTCTCGTGTAGCCTACATATTGCGTTTTTTTTTAATTTGCTTACCGGGCTAAAGGTTAGCATGTTTAAAATACGTAAGTCGTTTTGTTCATCAAATTTAAGTAGATAACTCATCAGTTGTTTGCATCAGAGCGATAATTTTTGAGATAGTTATTAAAACTGTTTAAAGGTTGTCAAACGTTGTTTCTCGTTGTATATCCTTTAATTCTAGAGTTAAATTGATAAATAACGTGTACGAATTTGTTTAACGCATTTGTTTTGGTTACTCGACGTCTCTGTTCTCGTGTAGGCTACATATTTCGTTTTTTTTTAATTTGCTTACCGGGCTAAAGGTTAGCATGTTTAAAATACGTAAGTCGTTTTGTTCATCAAATTTAAGTAGATAACTCATCAGTTGTTTGCATCAGAGCGATAATTTTTGAGATAGTTATTAAAACTGTTTAAAGGTTGTCAAACGTTGTTTCTCGTTGTATATCCTTTAATTCTAGAGTTAAATTGATAAATAACGTGTACGAATTTGTTTAACGCATTTGTTTTGGTTACTCGATGTCTCCGTTCTCGTGTAGCCTACATATTGCGTTTTTTTTTTAATTTGCTTACCGGGCTAAAGGTTAGCATGCTTAAAATACGTAAGTCGTTTTGTTCAACAAATTTGAGTAGATAACTCATCAGTTGTTTGCATCAGAGCGATAATTTTTGAGATAGTTATTAAAACTGTTTAAAGGTTGTCAAACGTTGTTTCTCGTTGTATATCCTTTAATTCTAGAGTTAAATTGATAAATAACGTGTACGAATTTCTTTAACGCATTTGTTTTGGTTACTCGACGTCTCCGTTCTCGTGTAGCCTACATATTGCGTTTTTTTTTTAATTTGCTTACCGGGCTAAAGGTTAGCATGTTTAAAATACGTAAGTCGTTTTGTTCATCATATTTAAGTAGATAACTCATCAGTTGTTTGCATCAGAGCGATAATTTTTGAGATAGTTATTAAAACTGTTTAAAGGTTGTCAAACGTTGTTTCTCGTTGTATATCCTTTAATTCTAGAGTTAAATTGATAAATAACGTGTACGAATTTGTTTTAACGCATTTGTTTTGGTTACTCGACGTCTCCGTTCTCGTGTAGCCTACATATTGCGTTTTTTTTTTTAATTTGCTTACCGGGCTAAAGGTTAGCATGTTTAAAATACGTAAGTCGTTTTGTTCATCAAATTTAAGTAGATAACTCATCAGTTGTTTGCATCAGAGCGATAATTTTTGAGATAGTTATTAAAACTGTTTAAAGGTTGTCAAACGTTGTTTCTCGTTGTATATCCTTTAATTCTAGAGTTAAATTGATAAATAACGTGTACGAATTTGTTTAACGCATTTGTTTTGGTTACTCGACGTCTCCGTTCTCGTGTAGCCTACAAATAGCGTTTTTTTTTAATTTGCTTACCGGGCTAAAGGTTAGCATGCTTAAAATACGTAAGTCGTTTTGTTCATCATATTTAAGTAGATAACTCATCAGTTGTTTGCATCAGAGCGATAATTTTTGAGATAGTTATTAAAACTGTTTAAAGGTTGTCAAACGTTGTTTCTCGTTGTATATCCTTTAATTCTAGAGTTAAATTGATAAATAAAGTGTACGAATTTGTTTAACGCATTTGTTTTGGTTACTCGACGTCTCCGTTCTCGTGTAGCCTACATATTGCGTTTTTTTTTTTAATTTGCTTACCGGGCTAAAGGTTAGCATGTTTAAAATACGTAAGTCGTTTTGTTCATCATATTTAAGTAGATAACTCATCAGTTGTTTGCATCAGAGCGATAATTTTTGAGATAGTTATCAAAACTGTTTAAAGGTTGTCAAACGTTGTTTCTCGTTGTATATCCTTTAATTCTAGAGTTAAATTGATAAATAACGTGTACGAATTTGTTTAACGCATTTGTTTTGGTTACTCGACGTCTCCGTTCTCGTGTAGCCTACATATTGCGTTTTTTTTTTTAATTTCGCTTACCGGGCTAAAGGTTAGCATGTTTAAAATACGTAAGTCGTTTTGTTCATCAAATTTAAGTAGATAACTCATCAGTTGTTTGCATCAGAGCGATAATTTTTGAGATAGTTATTAAAACTGTTTAAAGGTTGTCAAACGTTGTTTCTCGTTGTATATCCTTTAATTCTAGAGTTAAATTGATAAATAACGTGTACGAATTTGTTTAACGCATTTGTTTTGGTTACTCGACGTCTCCGTTCTCGTGTAGCCTACATATTGCGTATTTTTTTTAATTTGCTTACCGGGCTAAAGGTTAGCATGTTTAAAATACGTAAGTCGTTTTGTTCATCATATTTAAGTAGATAACTCATCAGTTGTTTGCATCAGAGCGATAATTTTTGAGATAGTTATTAAAACTGTTTAAAGGTTGTCAAACGTTGTTTCTCGTTGTATATCCTTTAATTCTAGAGTTAAATTGATAAATAACGTGTACGAATTTGTTTAACGCATTTGTTTTGGTTACTCGACGTCTCCGTTCTCGTGTAGCCTACATATTGCGTTTTTTTTTTAATTTGCTTACCGGGCTAAAGGTTAGCATGTTTAAAATACGTAAGTCGTTTTGTTCATCATATTTAAGTAGATAACTCATCAGTTGTTTGCATCAGAGCGATAATTTTTGAGATAGTTATTAAAACTGTTTAAAGGTTGTCAAACATTGTTTCTCGTTGCATATCCTTTAATTCTAGAGTTAAATTGATAAATAACGTGTACGAATTTGTTTAACGCATTTGTTTTGGTTACTCGACGTCTCCGTTCTCGTGTAGCCTACATAATGCGTTTTTTTTTTAATTTGCTTACCGGGCTAAAGGTTAGCATGTTTAAAATACGTAAGTCGTTTTGTTCATCATATTTAAGTAGATAACTCATCAGTTGTTTGCATCAGAGCGATAATTTTTGAGATAGTTATTAAAACTGTTTAAAGGTTGTCAAACGTTGTTTCTCGTTGTATATCCTTTAATTCTAGAGTTAAATTGATAAATAACGTGTTCGAATTTGTTTAACGCATTTGTTTTGGTTACTCGACGTCTCCGTTCTCGTGTAGCCTACATATTGCGTTTTTTTTAATTTGCTTACCGGGCTAAAGGTTAGCATGTTTAAAATACGTAAGTCGTTTTGTTCATCATATTTAAGTAGATAACTCATCAGTTGTTTGCATCAGAGCGATAATTTTTGAGATAGTTATTAAAACTGTTTAAAGGTTGTCAAACGTTGTTTCTCGTTGTATATCCTTTAATTCTAGAGATAAATTGATAAATAACGTGTACGAATTTGTTTAACGCATTTGTTTTGGTTACTCGACGTCTCCGTTCTCGTGTAGCCTACATATTGCGTTTTTTTTTTTAATTTGCTTACTGGGCTAAAGGTTAGCATGTTTAAAATACGTAAGTCGTTTTGTTCATCAAATTTAAGTAGATAACTCATCAGTTGTTTGCATCAGAGCGATAATTTTTGAGATAGTTATTAAAACTGTTTAAAGGTTGTCAAACGTTGTTTCTCGTTGTATATCCTTTAATTCTAGAGTTAAATTGATAAATAACGTGTACGAATTTGTTTAACGCATTTGTTTTGGTTACTCGACGTCTCCGTTCTCGTGTAGCCCACATATTGCGTTTTTTTTTTAATTTGCTTACCGGGCTAAAGGTTAGCATGTTTAAAATACGTAAGTCGTTTTGTTCATCATATTTAAGTAGATAACTCATCAGTTGTTTGCATCAGAGCGATAATTTTTGAGATAGTTATTAAAACTGTTTAAAGGTTGTCAAACGTTGTTTCTCGTTGTATATCCTTTAATTCTAGAGTTAAATTGATAAATAACGTGTACTAATTTGTTTAACGCATTTGTTTTGGTTACTCGACGTCTCCGTTCTCGTGTAGCCTACATATTGCGTTTTTTTTTAATTTGCTTACCGGGCTAAAGGCTAGCATGTTTAAAATACGTAAGTCGTTTTGTTCATCATAGTTAAGTAGATAACTCATCAGTTGTTTGCATCAGAGCGATAATTTTTGAGATAGTTATTAAAACTGTTTAAAGGTTGTCAAACGTTGTTTCTCGTTGTATATCCTTTAATTCTAGAGTTAAATTGATAAATAACGTGTACGAATTTGTTTAACGCATTTGTTTTGGTTACTCGACGTCTACGTTCTCGTGTAGCCTACATATTGCGTTTTTTTTTTAATTTGCTTACCGGGCTAAAGGTTAGCATGTTTAAAATACGTAAGTCGTTTTGTTCATCATATTTAAGTAGATAACTCATCAGTTGTTTGCATCAGAGCGATAATTTTTGAGATAGTTATTAAAACTGTTTAAAGGTTGTCAAACGTTGTTTCTCGTTGTATATCCTTTAATTCTAGAGTTAAATTGATAAATAACGTGTAGGAATTTGTTTAACGCATTTGTTTTGGTTACTCGACGTCTCCGTTCTCGTGTAGCCCACATATTGCGTTTTTTTTTTTTAATTTGCTTACCGGGCTAAAGGTTAGCATGTTTAAAATACGTAAGTCGTTTTGTTCATCATATTTAAGTAGATAACTCATCAGTTGTTTGCATCAGAGCGATAATTTTTGAGATAGTTATTAAAACTGTTTAAAGGTTGTCAAACGTTGTTTCTCGTTGTATATCCTTTAATTCTAGAGTTAAATTGATAAATAACGTGTACGAATTTGTTTAACGCATTTGTTTTGGTTACTCGACGTCTACGTTCTCGTGTAGCCTACATATTGCGTTTTTTTTTTAATTTGCTTACCGGGCTAAAGGTTAGCATGTTTAAAATACGTAAGTCGTTTTGTTCATCATATTTAAGTAGATAACTCATCAGTTGTTTGCATCAGAGCGATAATTTTTGAGATAGTTATTAAAACTGTTTAAAGGTTGTCAAACGTTGTTTCTCGTTGTATATCCTTTAATTCTAGAGTTAAATTGATAAATAACGTGTAGGAATTTGTTTAACGCATTTGTTTTGGTTACTCGACGTCTCCGTTCTCGTGTAGCCCACATATTGCGTTTTTTTTTTTAATTTGCTTACCGGGCTAAAGGTTAGCATGTTTAAAATACGTAAGTCGTTTTGTTCATCATATTTAAGTAGATAACTCATCAGTTGTTTGCATCAGAGCGATAATTTTTGAGATAGTTATTAAAACTGTTTAAAGGTTGTCAAACGTTGTTTCTCGTTGTATATCCTTTAATTCTAGAGTTAAATTGATAAATAACGTGTACTAATTTGTTTAACGCATTTGTTTTGGTTACTCGACGTCTCCGTTCTCGTGTAGCCTACATATTGCGTTTTTTTTTTAATTTGCTTACCGGGCTAAAGGTTAGCATGTTTAAAATACGTAAGTCGTTTTGTTCATCATAGTTAAGTAGATAACTCATCAGTTGTTTGCATCAGAGCGATAATTTTTGAGATAGTTATTAAAACTGTTTAAAGGTTGTCAAACGTTGTTTCTCGTTGTATATCCTTTAATTCTAGAGTTAAATTGATAAATAACGTGTACGAATTTGTTTAACGCATTTGTTTTGGTTACTCGACGTCTCCGTTCTCGTGTAGCCCACATATTGCGTTTTTTTTTTTAATTTGCTTACCGGGCTAAAGGTTAGCATGTTTAAAATACGTAAGTCGTTTTGTTCATCAAATTTAAGTAGATAACTCATCAGTTGTTTGCATCAGAGCGATAATTTTTGAGATAGTTATTAAAAATGTTTAAAGGTTGTCAAACGTTGTTTCTCGTTGTATATCCTTTAATTCTAGAGTTAAATTGATAAATAACGTGTACGAATTTGTTTAACGCATTTGTTTTGGTTACTCGACGTCTCCGTTCTCGTGTAGCCTACATATTGCGTTTTTTTTTAATTTGCTTACCGGGCTAAAGGTTAGCATGTTTAAAATACGTAAGTCGTTTTGTTCAACAAATTTAAGTAGATAACTCATCAGTTGTTTGCATCAGAGCGACAATTTTTGAGATAGTTATTAAAACTGTTTAAAGGTTGTCAAACGTTGTTTCTCGTTGTATATCTTTTAATTCTAGAGTTAAATTGATAAATAACGTGTACGATTTGTTTAACGCATTTGTTTTGGTTACTCGACGTCTCCGTTCTCGTGTAGCCTACATATTGCGTTTTTTTTTTAATTTGCTTACCGGGCTAAAGGTTAGCATGTTTAAAATACGTAAGTCGTTTTGTTCATCAAATTTAAGTAGATAACTCATCAGTTGTTTGCATCAGAGCGATAATTTTTGAGATAGTTATTAAAACTGTTTAAAGGTTGTCAAACGTTGTTTCTCGTTGTATATCCTTTAATTCTAGAGTTAAATTGATAAATAACGTGTACGAATTTGTTTAACGCATTTGTTTTGGTTACTCGACGTCTCCGTTCTCGTGTAGCCTACATATTGCGTTTTTTTTAATTTGCTTACCGGGCTAAAGGTTAGCATGCTTAAATTACGTAAGTCGTTTTGTTCAACAAATTTAAGTAGATAACTCATCAGTTGTTTGCATCAGAGCGATAATTTTTGAGATAGTTATTAAAACTGTTTAAAGGTTGTCAAACGTTGTTTCTCGTTGTATATCCTTTAATTCTAGAGTTAAATTGATAAATAACGTGTACGAATTTGTTTAACGCATTTGTTTTGGTTACTCGACGTCTCCGTTCTCGTGTAGCCTACATATTGCGTTTTTTTTAATTTGCTTACCGGGCTAAAGGTTAGCATGTTTAAAATACGTAAGTCGTTTTGTTCAACAAATTTAAGTAGATAACTCATCAGTTGTTTGCATCAGAGCGATAATTTTTGAGATAGTTATTAAAACTGTTTAAAGGTTGTCAAACGTTGTTTCTCGTTGTATATCCTTTAATTCTAGAGTTAAATTGATAAATAACGTGTACGAATTTGTTTAACGCATTTGTTTTGGTTACTCGACGTCTACGTTCTCGTGTAGCCTACATATTGCGTTTTTTTTTTTAATTTGCTTACCGGGCTAAAGGTTAGCATGTTTAAAATACGTAAGTCGTTTTGTTCATCATAGTTAAGTAGATAACTCATCAGTTGTTTGCATCAGAGCGATAATTTTTGAGATAGTTATTAAAACTGTTTAAAGGTTGTCAAACGTTGTTTCTCGTTGTATATCCTTTAATTCTAGAGTTAAATTGATAAATAACGTGTACGAATTTGTTTAACGCATTTGTTTTGGTTACTCGACTTCTACGTTCTCGTGTAGCCTACATATTGCGTTTTTTTTTTTAATTTGCTTACCGGGCTAAAGGTTAGCATGTTTAAAATACGTAAGTCGTTTTGTTCATCATATTTAAGTAGATAACTCATCAGTTGTTTGCATCAGAGCGATAATTTTTGAGATAGTTATTAAAACTGTTTAAAGGTTGTCAAACGTTGTTTCTCGTTGTATATCCTTTAATTCTAGAGTTAAATTGATAAATAACGTGTACTAATTTGTTTAACGCATTTGTTTTGGTTACTCGACGTCTCCGTTCTCGTGTAGCCTACATATTGCGTTTTTTTTTTAATTTGCTTACCGGGCTAAAGGTTAGCATGTTTAAAATACGTAAGTCGTTTTGTTCATCATAGTTAAGTAGATAATTCATCAGTTGTTTGCATCAGAGCGATAATTTTTGAGATAGTTATTAAAACTGTTTAAAGGTTGTCAAACGTTGTTTCTCGTTGTATATCCTTTAATTCTAGAGTTAAATTGATAAATAACGTGTACGAATTTGTTTAACGCATTTGTTTTGGTTACTCGACGTCTCCGTTCTCGTGTAGCCCACATATTGCGTTTTTTTTTTTAATTTGCTTACCGGGCTAAAGGTTAGCATGTTTAAAATACGTAAGTCGTTTTGTTCATCAAATTTAAGTAGATAACTCATCAGTTGTTTGCATCAGAGCGATAATTTTTGAGATAGTTATAAAACTGTTTAAAGGTTGTCAAACGTTGTTTCTCGTTGTATATCCTTTAATTCTAGAGTTAAATTGATAAATAACGTGTACGAATTTGTTTAACGCATTTGTTTTGGTTACTCGACGTCTCCGTTCTCGTGTAGCCTACATATTGCGTTTTTTTTTTTAATTTGCTTACCGGGCTAAAGGTTAGCATGTTTAAAATACGTAAGTCGTTTTGTTCAACAAATTTAAGTAGATAACTCATCAGTTGTTTGCATCAGAGCGACAATTTTTGAGATAGTTATTAAAACTGTTTAAAGGTTGTCAAACGTTGTTTCTCGTTGTATATCTTTTAATTCTAGAGTTAAATTGATAAATAACGTGTACGATTTGTTTAACGCATTTGTTTTGGTTACTCGACGTCTCCGTTCTCGTGTAGCCTACATATAGCGTTTTTTTTTTTAATTTGCTTACCGGGCTAAAGGTTAGCATGTTTAAAATACGTAAGTCGTTTTGTTCATCAAATTTAAGTAGATAACTCATCAGTTGTTTGCATCAGAGCGATAATTTTTGAGATAGTTATTAAAACTGTTTAAAGGTTGTCAAACGTTGTTTCTCGTTGTATATCCTTTAATTCTAGAGTTAAATTGATAAATAACGTGTACGAATTTGTTTAACGCATTTGTTTTGGTTACTCGACGTCTCCGTTCTCGTGTAGCCTACATATTGCGTTTTTTTTTTTAATTTGCTTACCGGGCTAAAGGTTAGCATGCTTAAATTACGTAAGTCGTTTTGTTCAACAAATTTAAGTAGATAACTCATCAGTTGTTTGCATCAGAGCGATAATTTTTGAGATAGTTATTAAAACTGTTTAAAGGTTGTCAAACGTTGTTTCTCGTTGTATATCCTTTAATTCTAGAGTTAAATTGATAAATAACGTGTACGAATTTGTTTAACGCATTTGTTTTGGTTACTCGACGTCTCCGTTCTCGTGTAGCCTACATATTGCGTTTTTTTTAAATTTGCTTACCGGGCTAAAGGTTAGCATGTTTAAAATACGTAAGTCGTTTTGTTCAACAAATTTAAGTAGATAACTCATCAGTTGTTTGCATCAGAGCGACAATTTTTGAGATAGTTATTAAAACTGTTTAAAGGTTGTCAAACGTTGTTTCTCGTTGTATATCCTTTAATTCTAGAGTTAAATTGATAAATAACGTGTACGAATTTGTTTAACGCATTTGTTTTGGTTACTCGACGTCTCCGTTCTCGTGTAGCCTACATATTGCGTTTTTTTTTTTAATTTGCTTACCGGGCTAAAGGTTAGCATGTTTAAAATACGTAAGTCGTTTTATTCATCATATTTAAGTAGATAACTCATCAGTTGTTTGCATCAGAGCGATAATTTTTGAGATAGTTATTAAAACTGTTTAAAGGTTGTCAAACGTTGTTTCTCGTTGTATATCCTTTAATTCTAGAGTTAAGTTGATAAATAACGTGTACGAATTTGTTTAACGCATTTGTTTTGGTTACTCGACGTCTCCGTTCTCGTGTAGCCTACATATTGCGTTTTTTTTTTAATTTGCTTACCGGGCTAAAGGTTAGCATGTTTAAAATACGTAAGTCGTTTTGTTCATCAAATTTAAGTAGATAACTCATCAGTTGTTTGCATCAGAGCGATAATTTTTGAGATAGTTATTAAAACTGTTTAAAGGTTGTCAAACGTTGTTTCTCGTTGTATATCCTTTAATTCTAGAGTTAAATTGATAAATAACGTGTACGAATTTGTTTAACGCATTTGTTTTGGTTACTCGACGTCTCCGTTCTCGTGTAGCCCACATATTGCGTTTTTTTTTTAATTTGCT